>NC_082706.1:7815783-8115783 GCF_030144855.1 Hypanus sabinus
GTCTGCTCCACCATTTAGTCACAGCTAATTTATTTTCCCTCTCAACCCTATTCTCCTGTCTTCTCCCTGTCGCCTTTGATCCCCTGACTAATCAAGAACCTATCAACCTCTGTTTCCACTATACCCAATGACTTCACCTCCACAGTCGTCTGTGGCAGTGAATTCCACAGCTTCACCACAATCTGGCTAAAGAAATTCTTCCGCGTCTCTGTTCTAAAGGGACGTCCCTCTTGTCTGAGGCTGTGTCCTCTGGTCCCAGACTCCCCCACTATAGGAAACATCCTCTCCTCGTCCACTCTATCTGTGTCCTCTGGTCCTAGACTCCCCCACTATAGGAAACATCCTCTCCACATCCACTCTAACTGTGTCCTCTGGTCCTAGACTCCCCCACTACAGGAAACATCCTCTCCACATCCACTCTGTATGTATCCTCTGGTCCTAGACTCCCCCACTATAGGAAACGTCCTCTCCACATCCACTCTGTCTGTGTCCTCTGGTCCTAGACTCCCCCACTATAGGAAACATCCTCTCCACATCCACTCTATCTGTGTCCTCTGGTCCTAGACTCCCCCACTACAGGAAACATCCTCTCCACATCCACTCTGTATGTATCCTCTGGTCCTAGACTCCCCCACTACAGGAAACATCCTCTCCACATCCACTCTGTCAGTGTCCTCTGGTCCTAGACTCCCCCACTATAGGAAACATCCTCTCCACATCCACTCTATCTGTGTCCTCTGGTCCTAGACTCCCCCTGACAGGAAACATTCTCTCCACATCCACTCTATCTGTGTCCTCTGGTCCTAGACTCCCCCACTACAGGAAACATCCTCTCCACATCCACTCTGTCAGTGTCCTCTGGTCCTAGACTCCCCCACTATAGGAAACATCCTCTCCACATCCACTCTATCTGTGTCCTCTGGTCCTAGACTCCCCCACTACAGGAAACATCCTCTCCACGTCCACTCTATCTGTGTCCTCTGGTCCTAGACTCCCCCACTACAGGAAACATCCTCTCCACTTCCAGTTTATCTGTGTCCTCAGGTCCTAGACTCCCCCACTACAGGAAACATCCTCTCCACATCCACTCTGTATGTATCCTCTGGTCCTAGACTCCCCCACTATAGGAAACATCCTCTCCACATCCACTCTATCTGCGTCCTCTGGTCCTAGACTCCCCCACTACAGGAAACATCCTCTCCACATCCAGTCTATCTGTGTCCTCTGGTCCTAGACTCCCCCACTATAGGAAACATCCTCTCCACGTCCACTCTGTCTGTGTCCTCTGGTCCTAGACTCCCCTACTATAGGAAACATCCTCTCCACATCCACTCTATCTGTGTCCTCTGGCCCTAGACTCCCCCACTATAGGTAATATCCTCTCCACATCCACTCTATCTGTGTCCTCTGGTCCTAGACTCCCCCACTATAGGAAACATCCTCTCCACATCCACTCTGTCTGTGTCCTCTGGTCCTAGACTCCCCCACTATAGGAAACATCCTCTCCACATCCACTCTATCTGTGTCCTCTGGTCCTAGACTCCCCCACTATAGGAAACATCCTCTCCACATCCACTCTGTCTGTGTCCTCTGGTCCTAGACTCCCCCACTACAGGAAACATCCTCTCCACATCCACTCTATCTGTGCCCTCTGGTCCTAGACTCCCCCACTACAGGAAACATCTTCTCTTCATCCACTCTGTCCATGTCCTCTGGTCCTAGTCTCCCCCACTATAGGAAACATCCTCTCCACATCCACTCTGTCCGTGTCCTCTGGTCCTAGTCTCCTCCACTATAGGAAACATCCTCTCCACATCCACTCTGTCTGTGTCCTCTGGTCCTGGACTCCCCCACTACAGGAAACATCCTCTCCACATCCACTCTATCTGTGTCCTCTGGTCCTGGACTCCCCCACTATAGGAAACATCCTCTCCACATCCACTCTGTCTGTGTCCTCTGGTCCTGGACTCCCCACTACAGGAAACATCCTCTCCACATCCACTCTGTCTGTGTCCTCTGGTCCTGGACTCCCCCACTACAGGAAACATCCTCTCCACATCCACTCTATCTGTGTCCTCTGGTCCTAGACTCCCCCACTATAGGAAACATCCTCTCCACATCCACTCTATCTGTGTCCTCTGGTCCTAGACTCCCCCACTATAGGAAACATCCTCTCCACATCCACTCTGTCTGTGTCCTCTGGTCCTAGACTCCCCCACTATAGGAAACATCCTCTCCACATCCACTCTGTCTGTGTCCTCTGGTCCTAGACTCCCCCACTATAGGAAACATCCTCTCCACATCCACTCTATGTCGGCCTTTCAATTTTCAATAGGTTTCCATGAGATCCCTTTCCCCCGTTCTTCTAAGCTCCAGCCTATCCCCTAGGCCTGCCAGTTTTACACACCTCTGTTATGGGGAAAAGTTGCCTATTATCCACACTATCTATTCCCTTCATGAATTTATTTCCGGTCTCCTCCCCCCATGGAAAACAAACGCAGATGATTTGGTTTCTCTCCATAACTGTGCCATTCCATCCCAGTCATTCTCAAACGCAAGAGGCTGTGCAGATGCTGGAAAGCCAGAGTAGCACATGCAAACCGCCGGAGACCAAGACCCTTCATCGGGACTGGAAAGGAAGGGGGACGCAAAGGAATAAGAAGGTGGGAGTGAGGGGGAGGAGCTACAAGATGGCAGGTGACAGGTGAGACCAGGTGAGCGGGAAGGGGATGAAGGGAGAAGCTGGGAGGTGATAGGTGGAAAAGGTAAAGGGCTAAAGAAGAAGGAATCTGACAGGGAAGATGGAAATCCAGATGAAGGTTCTCAGCCCAAACATCAGCTGTTTATTCCTCTCCGTAGATGTCTCCTGACTTGCTGATTTCCTCCAGAATTTGCTATGTGTTTTCCCAGAGAGTGCCCCTTACTGGGGTAACATACTGCACCCTCTCCTTATTACTTTCCAGAAAATGGAGACTATATTAACAGACAGAAAGATGAGCACGGATGAAAACAGAATTCTGCTGTGCCTATCCTGACCTATGGAAGTGAATGCTGGAGCTTTTCCCCAGCAATGGAGAAGAGACCAGAAGCAGCTGAACTATGGCTCTACAGGAGCATGTTAAAAATATCCTGGACCACACACACATCAGATGAAGAAGCTGTCAGAAGAGCCCAAGCAGTTAGATCACTCGTACCAACAATAAGAGAATAACAGCTCAGATTCCTAGGACACATCATGCGGAAAGATGAGCTAGAGAAATTACAGATCGAGGGGAGCAAAGCTAAAGGAAGACCTCAGCTTATGCACATCAAAAGCCAGGCCAGGTGGCTACACATCGAGGAAATGGAAGTCATCCAAAGAACAAGGGACAGATCTGTATGGAAAACCATGGTCACCAACGTCCGCGTCGGATATGGTACTTAGACAGATTACAGTGAGGTGACTAGAACTACACTCCATTTGGGGTCTAACCAATGCTTTCTAACCATAAGCTTCCTGCGTATGCGTATGCACACTTCCTGCGTATGCGTATGCACACTTCCTGCGTTTGCATCCTAAGCCCCAGGTGATGAAGGCACATAAATATCCATTAGGGTTCACCATCTCATCCCCCAGCTTCACGGGGAGCCACGGTAGCTTAGTGATCAGTGTGGCATGTCAGAGTTCAATTCCGCCATCCTCTATAAGCAAGTTTGTACGTTCCTTAGCAACGCTCAAATGCTGGAGGAACTCAGCAGGCCAGCAAACAGTAAACAGTCGACGTTTCGGGCCGAGGTGCTTCATCAGGACTTTGTATGTTCCACCCCTTGTGCCCGTGGGTTTCCTCCGGGTGCTCTGGTTTCCTCCCACAATCCAAAGGCGTACCGGTGTGTAGTTAGTTGGTCATTGTAAATTGTCCTGTGATTAGGCGAGGGTTAAATCGGTGGGTTACTGGATGGCATGGCTCAAAGTGGAAGTTTTGAATCGTTTCAGTAGTTTCAAAGGGACATTTAATTTCAGGGAAATGTATAGAATACACATCCTGAAATTATTCTTCTTCACAAACATCCACAAAAAGAGAAGCGCCCCAAAGATTGAACAACAGTTAAAATGTAGAACCCCAACAACCCCTCCCAGCTCCTCCCACCAGCAAAAAGCATTGCCCCCCCCCCCACCGAGCGCTCGAGCGTGCAGCAAAGCATCAATAAAGACGCGGTACCCCAAAGACTCCTCGTTCACCCGGTATTCGACATACCACAGGCTCCCTTTCTCCCTAATAAGGGAAAAAGAGGCATCTCCGTTTCACAGCGAGAGGGGAGACTTAAACTACTCGCCCGTTTGTGGTGTTAAAGGTCTGTTGCGTCGCTTTTTCCGAGCTCTGTGACCAAAGAACTCAGGTCTCTGGGCACACGGCCAGCAGCTGGCTCTCTGCTTACGATCTTCCGTCTCCCATGACCCATCAGGGCCAACAGCAGCCTTGAGTTCGCCCGCCTCCAGAGCCACGAAAATCCGGCACCCTGGGGGCCCGCTAGTCCTCCAGGCCACGTCCTTGGCATATGAAAAGCAGCCGGTCGTGAGGCCCCGAGAGCGGGTCCCATCTCCACAAAGCACCGAAGTGAGAGTGTCACTCCAGGTCAGGGTCTCCAAAAGAACCTTGAAAAGGGAAAAGGAAGAGATGTCAAACATAGAAATAGAGCTGTTTCCAAAGATGCAAGCAAAGGAGTCACCGTTAGGCGCCATCGTCCTCCTAATTGTATCTCTAGACGGGATAGAGAAGGTGGTTTTTGGCACTCTCAGTTAGTCCGGGCTGTGAGTACCGAATTGAAAACTTTACATTGCAGTTGAACGGGGCTTGCTTTCAGCCCACCCTGCTGTAGGCAAGAGCGTTAAGCGGGAAAGAGTGCAGCACAGATGTTGTCAGCACCCTAGGGACTCGGTTATAGGGTGGGGTTGGGCCAGATGTTGCCTGGGAAGGGATGTTTCGGTTATGCAGAGAGACTGGAACATCCTGGTTCATTTTCCTCCGAGAGCAGGAGGCTGAGGGGTGACCTTATAAAGGTGTGTAAAATCATGAGGGGCAAAGACAGGGTGAATTCACACAGCCAGGGAAGCAAAGCTAGGGGGCTGATCTTTCTTACGCCCCCTGGGTCCATGGCTCCAGCCCCTCCCTCAGAGGATCAACTGCTGAGGTAACCCGGTTCCTTTTGCTGCCAGTCTGTTGGAGCACTGCCGAAAGCACAAGTACCTGGCGGCGTCGGGAGAAGCCTTCGTCCTGCTGGTGACCAGCCTGCTGGAGAACCTGCTCGACTACAGGACCATCATGCACGATGAAAGCAAAGAGAACCAGATGAGCTGCACCGTCAACGTGCTGGTGAGTGTGAACGTGCCGGTGAGTGTGAACGTGCCGGTGAGTGTGAACGTGCCGGTGAGTGTGAACGTGCCGGTGAGTGTGAACGTGCCGGTGAGTGTGAACATGCAGTGAATGTGAACCTGCTGGTGAGTGTGAACGTGCCGGTGAGTGTGAACATGCAGTGAATGTGAATGTGCCGGTGAGTGTGAACGTGCCGGTGAGTGTGAACATGCCGGTGAGTGTGAACGTGCCGGTGAGTGTGAACATGCCGGTGAGTGTGAACATGCCGGTGAGTGTGAATGTGCCAGTGAGTGTGAACATGCCGGTGAGTGTGAACGTGCTGGTGAGTGTGAACATGCAGTGAATGTGAACCTGCTGGTGAGTGTGAATGTGCCAGTGAGTGTGAAAATGCAGTGAATGTGAACCTGCTGGTGAGTGTGAATGTGCCAGTGATTGTGAACGTGAACCTGCTGGTGAGTGTGAACGTGCCAGTGAGTGTGAACCTCCTGGTGAGTGTGAACGTGCCGGTGAGTGTGAATGTGCCAGTGATTGTGAACGTGCAGTGAATGTGAACCTGCTGGTGAGTGTGAACGTGCCAGTGAGTGTGAACGTGCCGGTGAGTGTGAACCTCCTGGTGAGTGTGAACGTGCCGGTGAGTGTGAATGTGCCAGTGATTGTGAACGTGCAGTGAATGTGAACCTGCTGGTGAGTGTGAACGTGCCAGTGAGTGTGAACCTGCTGTTGAGTGTTAACGTGCCGGTGAGTGTGAACCTCCTGGTGAGTGTGAACGTGCCGGTGAGTGTGAATGTGCCAGTGATTGTGAACGTGCAGTGAATGTGAACCTGCTGGTGAGTGTGAACGTGCCAGGGAGTGTGAACCTGCTGTTGAGTGTTAACGTGCCGGTGAGTGTGAACCTCCTGGTGAGTGTGAGCGTGCTAGTGAGTGTGAATGTGCCGGTGAGTGTGAACGTGCCGGTGAGTGTGAACCTGCTGGTGAGTGTGAACGTGCCAGTGAGTGTGAACCTGCTGTTGAGTGTTAACGTGCCGGTGAGTGTGAATGTGCCAGTGATTGTGAACCTGCTGTTGAGTGTTAACGTGCCGGTGAGTGTGAACCTGCTGGTGAGTGTGAACGTGCCAGTGAGTGTGAACCTGCTGTTGAGTGTTAACGTGCCGGTGAGTGTGAACCTCCTGGTGAGTGTGAACGTGCCAGTGAGTGTGAACGTGCCGGTGAGTGTGAACGTGCCGGTGAGTGTGAACCTGCTGGTGAGTGTGAACGTGCCAGTGAGTGTGAACCTGCTGTTGAGTGTTAACGTGCCAGTGAGTGTGAATGTGCCAGTGATTGTGAACGTGCAGTGAATGTGAACCTGCTGTTGAGTGTGAACGTGCCAGTGAGTGTGAACCTGCTGGTGAGTGTGAGCGTGCTAGTGAGTGTGAATGTGCCAGTGATTGTGAACGTGCAGTGAATGTGAACCTGCTGTTGAGTGTGAACGTGCCAGTGAGTGTGAACCTGCTGTTGAGTGTTAACGTGCCGGTGAGTGTGAACCTCCTGGTGAGTGTGAGCGTGCTGGTGAATGTGAACCTCCTGGTGAGTGTGAGCGTGCTGGTGAGTGTGAACCTCCTGGTGAGTGTGAACCTCCTGGTGAGTGTGAGCGTGCTGGTGAGTGTGAGCGTGCTAGTGAGTGTGAACCTCCTGGTGAGTGTGAGCGTGCTGGTGAGTGTGAGCGTGCTGGTGAGTGTGAACCTCCTGGTGAGTGTGAGCGTGCTGGTGAGTGTGAACCTCCTGGTGAGTGTGAACCTCCTGGTGAGTGTGAGCGTGCTAGTGAGTGTGAACCTCCTGGTGAGTGTGAACGTGCTGGTGAGTGTGAGCGTGCTAGTGAGTGTGAACCTCCTGGTGAGTGTGAGCGTGCTGGTGAGTGTGAGCGTGCTGGTGAGTGTGAACCTCCTGGTGAGTGTGAGCGTGCTGGTGAGTGTGAGCGTGCTAGTGAGTGTGAACCTCCTGGTGAGTGTGAACGTGCTGGTGAGTGTGAGCGTGCTAGTGAGTGTGAACCTCCTGGTGAGTGTGAGCGTGCTAGTGAGTGTGAACCTCCTGGTGAGTGTGAGCGTGCTAGTGAGCTCACTGTCAGTTCTGTGAGCGAAAAGGGCTAGAAGCACCTGTTCCGTGTTGTATTTCAATTAATCAATAAATCTAAACGGCTCTTAAAAGTCCATAACGTTTCTGCCTCCACCACATTCATGACACCTACCACTCTCTCTGTGAAAAAAGCAACTTGCTCCCCAAATCCCCTTTGAACCTGCCTCCTCTCACCTTAACTACGTGCCCTCTGGTGTTAGACATTTCAACTCTGGGGAAAAGATACTCCCTGTCCACTCTATCGAGTCCTCTCATAATCTTATGAACCTCTATCAGATCTCCCCTCAGCCTCCGGTACTCCAAGTTTCTCCAAACTCTGGTTGTCATTATTATCAAATGTATGGAGTGCAGAGGAAATCTTTGTTCCGTGTGCCATCCATACGGATCATATCGTTAATTAGCGCCGGGTAAACCAATAGCAATGCAGGATAAAGTGCAACAGTTACGGAGAAAGCTCGGTGCAGGTAGACAATAAGGTGCAAGCTCATAACAAGGTGGATTGTGAACTGGGAATGGATTGTTCTTGTCGTATGTATCTGACCCGTATCGGATCGATTGAGAGATGGTGGCAAGTGGCCAGCTGTCCATGAGGTGAATCGATTGGGCCTCCGATGCACAGAGGGCTGTCTTGTCACACAGTTGTTCGAGTGTACGTGCTTTTCGTTTTCAGCTGACCCGGTTTGTCTCTCTCACACAGTTACGTTGCCCAACGTGTGCCATTACTAACATAGAACATAGAGCATAGACATTACAGCACAGGAAGAGGAACAAATCAAAGACACCCACACACTGATCCCTCCTACCTACACCATGTCCACATACCCCTATCTTCCTTACACCCATGTGCCTATCCAAACGTCTCTTAAAAGCCTCGAATGTATTTGCCTCTACCCCACACCAGGCATCCACCACACTTTGAGTAAAAAACTTACCCCTCACATCTCCCTTGAACCTCCCCCCCTCACCTTCAATGCATGCCCTCTGATATTAGACATACCCACCCTGGGAAACAGATACTCCCTGTTCACTCTGTCTATGCCTCTCATAATTATAAACCTCTATTGGATCCTCGCCCGGCCTCTGCCACTCCGGAGAAAACAACCCGAGTTTATCTGGCCTCGCGTGCCCTCCGTCCCAGGCAGCATCCTGGTAAATGCATTCTGCGCCCTCTCCAAAGCCTCAAAATCCTTCCTATAGTGGGGCGACTCAATAATCCACGACTGAGTAATAAGGTTTTTAATCCTATTACACCCGTTGTCATTCTGACTCCACGCCTGCGTTGACGGTATCGGGTACAGTGAAAAGTTCTTTCATACAGATGACTGTTGTTCACCATTCTCTCTCTCTCTCTCTCTCCCCCCCACCCCCAGAATTTCTACAAGGAGAAGAAGCGGGAAGACATCTACATCAGGTAGGAAGGTTCTCATTCCTGGTGTTGACCATGTTTCCAGAAAGTTCCAGAAAGTGTACGGTGAAAATCCTTGTTTGCTTGAAGCTCACTGGGTGAATGGCAAGTACTCAGTGGCCACTTTATCAGATACAACTGTACGGCAGCATCCGCCCTTTCCAAATCAGCCTGCTGCTCAGCTGAGTGAAGTTATCCAAGCTGGTCTCTGAACCTGGTGGTGTGGCTCATTATATAAAAGACAAATGCCTCAAATATGTGATAAATGTAAAAGGTGCCGGAAACACTTGTCAGGTCGGGCAGCATCTGTGGAGAAGGAAACAGGTACTTCAAGACATTTCACTCTGGTTAGCTGGATGATGGAAAACTCAGCAGAGCGAGTACTAGACTCTGAGGACACAGGGGGCAAGCGAGTGGCCGAGGGGAGGGGTTACAGGTTCCGAGGAGTGGTTGTTAAGGGGGGGTAAGGGAAGGAGAGGTTGAGGTCAGTGGATCTGCAGAGAGCAAGCTGCAGCCCGATCATCATCCATCATCAGGGACCCCCGTCACCCAGGTCGTGCTCCTTTCTCGCTGCTGCCATCAGGAGGGAGGTACGGGAGCCTCAGGACTCGTACCACCAGGGTCAGAAACAGTTACTACCCCTCAACCATCAGGCTTCTGACTCAAAAGGGGATAACTTCACTCGCCCCATCATTGAAATGTTCCCACAATCAATGGACCCAATTTCATGGACTCTTCATCTCACGTTCTTGACATTTATCACTTATTTATTGACTATTTTTGTTTCTTTTGTATTTGTACAGTTTGTTGTTTTTTGCATTCTGGTTGAACACCCAAACTGGATGCAGTCTTTCATTGATCCTATTATGGTTGTAGGGTTTATTGAGTATGTCCCCAGGAGAATGAATTTCAGGGTTGTATAGTGTGATATGTATGTGCTTCAATAATACATTTACTTTGAACTTTGAGATGATGACAGGGACTGGACATGATAATTGGAAACGGTGTGCAGTGGGTTCACTTCTCTCTGTGCTGCTGCCGTCAGGTATCTGTACAAGCTGCGGGATCTGCATCGCGACTGTGAGAATTACACCGAGGCTGCCCACACATTGCTCCTCCACGCAGAGTTGCTCCAGGTAAGAACGAATTGAATTGAATCTTAACATCCTTCACGTGCACGAGGAGTCAAAATCTTTACATTACGTCTCCACCTAAATGTGCAGTCATAGCAACTTATAATAAATAGAACAGTCAGTGTAACATCGAAATGCACTCAGCTCGGCGTGAGTTAATCAGACGGAGGTGACAGAGTTGCCCGGATCCCTCAGAGAGAATCAGAATCACGTTTAATATCACTGATGTACATTGTGAAATTTGTTTCTTTGTGGCAGCAGGACAATGCAATACATCATAACAGCTGTAAATTACAATAAAAGTATGCAGTACGGTGCAGAAGTAGTGAATGTATAGCTAGGGTCCCTAAGACTTTTGCACAGTTCTATATTTGTCAACGAGGAGCTGAGAGCTAGTTTGTAAATCTGGCAGGAGCAAAGGATGTTGGGAATGAGAAACATGGAAAACCTACAGCACAATACAGGCCCTCCGGCCCACAAAGCTGTGCCGAACATGTCCCAACCTAGGCTTTACCCATTGCCCTCTATTTTTCTAAGCTCCATGTACCTATCCAAAAGTCTCTTAAAAGACCCTATTGTATCTGCCTCCACCACCGTTGCCGGCAGCCCATTCCACACGCTCACCACTCTCTGAGTAAGAAAACTTACCCCTGACATCTCCTCTGTACCTGCTCCCTAGCACCTTAAACATGTGTCCTCTTGCGGCAACCATTTCAGCCCACCCAGCCTGAGACACCAGGCAAGATCATTTAATTCCAAACAATTGGTTTGTTGATCATTACAGAATGTCCCTCTGGTTCTTCCTGCTCCCACCCCTCTCTCTTCCCCTTTCCCCAACCGTGATTCCCCTCTCCCTGTCCCCCTTCCCGCTCTCGGTCCACAGCAGAGACCCGTATCGGAATCAGGTTATTGGCAACTTTCCTGTAGTTCTGGTCACTGATCTACAGGAACAATGTCCATGAGGTTGAAAGGGTGCAGAGGAGATTGACACGGGTGCTGGTGGTCTCAGGAACCTGAGATATAGGGAAAGGTTGAGTAGGTTAGGAGTTTATTCCCTGGGGTGTAGAATGAGAGGAGATTTGATACAAAATTATGAGAAGCCTCCGCATGAACGCCTGTGTTTTCTTCAGGTCCTCCATTTTCCTCCCCTAGTCCAAGGATGTACCAGGAGAGTTAACTGGTCGTTGTAAATTGTCCCGTGATTAGGTTAGGGGTGATCAGTTTTGCTGGGGGGTTGCTGGGGTTGACATTTAAAGGGTATGGGCCAAGTGCGACCAGCCAGGGGTCAACGTGGACAAAGCGGACAAAGGACCTGTGTCCATGGTTATACCTCAACAACCCTGTGGATCTCCGGAATTCCCTTCTCCCAAGGGCAACAGAATTTATGATCAAAGTACGTAAATGTCGACATGCACTACCCTGGGATACATTCTCTCGCAGGCATTCAAGGTAGAACAAAGAAATACAATAAAATCTGTTTTAAAAAACTACACACAAAGACTGACAAACAACCAGAAAACAAATTGTGTAAATAAGATTGAAAGAGCTCAGAGAAAATTTACAAGGACGTGGCCAAGTCTGGAGGATGTGAGGTAGAAGGAAAGCTTCAGTAGGTTAGGACTGTGTTCCCTGGATCATAGAAGACTGAGAGATTTGACAGAGGTATTTAAAATTACGAGGGGTATAGATAGGGTAAATGCAAGCAGGCTTTCTCCACTGAGGTTGGGTGGGACCACAACTAGAGGTCATGGGTAAGGGTGAAAGGTGAAGAGTTTGGGGGGAAACGAGGTGGGGGTGAGAGTGTGGAAGTTGCCAGCCAGTGCATGTGGTGCACGTGAGCTTGATTTCAGTGCTTAAGAGAAGTTTAGATCAGTACATGGATGGTAGGGGTATGGAAAGCTTATGGTCCCGGTATGTGGGCAGATTAAATGGTTCAGCACAGACTAGATGGGCTGAAGAGCCTGTTTCTGTGCTGTAGATTTCTATGACTGTATGACACTAATCAAAGTGAAAAAGAAGACAGACAAAAATATTTGTAAATAAATAATACTGAGAAGATGAGTTGTAGAGTCCTTGAAGGTGAGTCCTCAGGTTGTGCATCGGTCCGGAGCTGAGGTGAGTGAAGTTACCTGCGTTGGTTTAGGAGCCTGATGGTTGAACTGTTCTTGAACCTGGTGGTGTGGGACGTGAGGCTCCTGTACCTCCTTGCTGTTGTTAGCGGTGAGAAGAGAGGACAATCTGGATGGTGGGGTCCCTGATGATGGCTGCTCCTTATGGATGTGCTCAGTGGTGGGGAGGGTTTCGCCTGTGATGGACTGGACTGTATCCACCACTTCCTGTAGCCTTTTCCATTCTCGGTCTTTGGTGTTTCAATACCCGAAAATACTTTCAGCCGGAGGAAGAATATATTCCCGACGAGGGCCAATGTTCCCTCTAATTTTCTAACAGCTGCGCAGACCAACCATTCATCTGAGCAGCAAGTTTTTACACAGCCTGGGAACGGCACGGCACTTTAAAATGAACGTTATATAAAATAAAATTCCACCTGCGAGGCAACGAAGGCTCCGTGCACGAGAGCTTTTCGGTTACTGTGCGGTCGCGCACCTGCACAGCTCAGAGGGAGCGGTAGTGAGGCGTGTGGGATCACCAGGTGATTGGATTGCAGCTCAGCCAGGATCTGGTGGTTGAAGGACAGGCTAGAGGGGCTGAATGGCCTACTCACGGACGCCATAACGATCCCTCAGCTCAGCCTTGCTGTGCTCTCTCGCCCACAGTGGTCCGACCAGCCCTGCGCTGCTCACCTCATCCACAGGGAGGACTACCAGGCCCTGACCAACCGTGAGCTGAAGGAGAAGCTGTACCAGGAGATCATCCACTACTTCGACAGGGGCAAGGTCAGTGCTCGGGAAGTCCCTCGCTTCCAGGGTTGGCGCTTAGCGTTTGGGGCAGTCCTCGCTCCAGGACCTACTTGCTGTGACCCCTGACACCTGGTGCCCCCTTGATATACCACACCCCAGTCTGACCCCACACAGTAACCCCGTGACGTATCTTTGTTGACCTGGGACCTGTTTGCTGGTGTGGGGGGGAGGTTGGTGTTTGTAGCCAGCAGCCGGGGTGCCCGAGGGACTGAGGACCCTGAGACTGACCATTGCCGGACACTGGGTGTGGGGAGGCCAAGAGTGGGCAGCACAGAAGTGGACCACATGACCCGTGACCCAATGTGTGACTGTTGACCTGCTGTGTGACCTCTGACCCTATGTGTGACTGTTGACCTGCTGTGTGACCTCTGACCCGGTGTATGACCCCAGCAGTGAAGGGCAGGGCATTGGGGCCAAGACCACTGACCCCTGTTCATTGGCTCCGCTTGCAGATGTGGGAGAGTGCCATCAGGCTGAGCAAGGAGCTCGCCGCCATGTACGAGAACGAGGTCTTCGAATATGAGGAGCTGAGCCACCTCCTGGTGAGTTGAGGGGGGGCCGACAGGACGGGGCGAGGGGAGGGACCCGGGGAAGATGTAGCGGATGAGGAGAGGGAACCTGGGAGGAGGTAGCAGACGAGGAGAGGGAACCGGGGAGGAGGTAGCGGACGAGGAGAGGGAACCGGGGAGGAGGTAGCGGATGAGGAGAGGGAACCGGGGAGACAGAACCGGGAGGAGGTAGCGGACGAGGAGAGGGAACCGGGGAGGAGGTAGCGGACGAGGAGAGGGAACCGGGGAGGAGGTAGCGGACGAGGAGAGGGAACCGGGGAGGAGGTAGCGGATGAGGAGAGGGAACCGGGGAGACAGAACCGGGGAGGAGGTAGTGGACGAGGAGAGGGAACCGGGGAGGAGGTAGCGGACGAGGAGAGGGAACCGGGGAGGAGGTAGTGGACGAGGAGAGGGAACCGGGGAAGATGTAGCGGATGAGGAGAGGGAACCGGGGAGGAGGTAGTGGACGAGGAGAGGGAACCGGGGAGGAGGTAGCGGATGAGGAGAGGGAACCGGGGAGGAGGTAGCGGACGAGGAGAGGGAACCGGGGAGGAGGTAGCGGACGAGGAGAGGGAACCGGGGAAGAGGTAGCAGATGAGGAGAGGGAACCGGGGAGGAGGTAGCGGATGAGGAGAGGGAACCGGGGAGACAGAACCAGGGAGGAGGTAGCTGACGAGGAGAGGGAACCGGGGAGGAGGTAGCGGATGAGGAGAGGGAACCGGGGAGGAGGTAGCGGATGAGGAGAGGGAACCGGGGAGACAGAACCTGGGAGGAGGTAGCGGACGAGGAGAGGGAACCGGGGAGGAGGTAGCAGATAAGGAGAGGGAACCAGGGAGGAGGTAGCAGACGAGGAGAGGGAACCTGGGAGACAGAACCTGGGAGGAGGTAGCGGACGAGGAGAGGGAACCGGGGAGGAGGTAGCGGACGAGGAGAGGGAACCGGGGAGGAGGTAGCGGACGAGGAGAGGGAACCGGGGAGGAGGTAGCGGACGAGGAGAGGGAACCGGGGAGGAGGTAGCGGATGAGGAGAGGGAACCTGAGAGGAGGTAGCGGACGAGGAGAGGGAACCGGGGAGGAGGTAGCAGACGAGGAGAGGGAACCGGGGAGGAGGTAGCGGATAAGGAGAGGGAACCAGGGAGGAGGTAGCGGACGAGGAGAAGGAACCGGGGAGGAGGTAGCGGACGAGGAGAGGGAACCGGGGAGGAGGTAGCGGATGAGGAGAGGGAACCGGGGAGGAGGTAGCGGACGAGGAGAGGGAACCGGGGAGGAGGTAGCGGATGAGGAGAGGGAACCGGGGAGACAGAACCTGGGAGGAGGTAGTGGGGAGATCCTCCTGGGCGGATGATGTTGAGAGAATGGTGCTACTCAGACAGAACTTGGGAGAAGGTCCTGTGCAGATGGACCCGATGAGACGGCAGTGCTGAGATAGACCCAGGGAGACGGGAGCGGGGAGACAGACCAGAGGAGACACTGGTGGGTGGGGGGAGATGGAGGGGTGTGGAGATGGTCCTTGGGGGTCGACAGAGGGCATGAAGGGAGCTAGTAGTGGGGAGGGGGCCATGGTGTGGGGTGTAGACAGTGCCACTCTGGTCTGGGCCTCACCCATTCTGACCTCTGACCTTGGGTCGCAGAAGCAGCAGGCGAACTTTTACGAGAACATCATGCAGGCGATGAGACCCCCTCCTGAGTACTTCGCTGTCGGCTTTTATGGACAGGGGTTCCCCTCCTTCCTGCGGGTGAGTCCAACCTGGTCCCCTGCTCCCCACCCCTCTTCTCCCTTCCCCACACCTTCCCTGCACTCCATCCCCTCCTCTCTCTTCCCCTCCCTTCCCCACACCCCTCTCCACACCACTCCCCACACCTCCCCTCCCTACCCCTCCTCTTCCTTCCCCACACCCCTCTCCACACCACTCCCCACACCTCCCCTCCCTACCCCTCCTCTTCCTTCCCCACACCCCTCTCCACACCACTCCCCACACCTCCCCTCCCCACCCCTCCTCTCCCTTCACCTCCCTTCCCCACATCTGCCCTCCATTCCATCCCCTCTTCTCTCCTTCCCTCCCCACCCCTCCCCACACCTCCCTTCCCCATAACTCCCCTCCTCTCAAACCCCACCTCTCTCCTTCCCTCCCCACCTCTCCACTCCACTCTCCACCTCTTCCCAACCCACACCTCTACCCATCTCTCTCCTTCCCTCCACTCCCTCTGCCCCTCACCCCCTCTCCCTCCCCTCTCTAATCCCCCTCTCTCCCTTCCTTCATTCCCCCTCCCCAGAACATGGCTATTCTTGGCTCGGAGACCCTCTGTAGCTCCCCGCCTCCACCTTTACCTCACTGGGACCCCGTTGACTGACGGGTCTGTGACCCAATCCCTGTGAGCAGAGCGATGCGTGAGGTGAGCTGATTGGCTGGCTGCAAAGGGACCCCGGCCATCCGTCCTTTCCCCCCTCGGACGTTGTTCCCACTTCTCTCTCCTCACCAGAACAAGATGTTCATTTACCGGGGGAAGGAGTATGAACGTTATGAGGACTTCCGGCTGAAGCTGGCCACGCAGTTCCCCAACGCAGAGAAGATGACCAGTACGTCCCCGCCCAGCGAGCAGCTGAGGAACTCCCCCCAGCAGTGTATCCTTCATCCGTGTGACTGGGAGGGGGCTGATAGCTGGGGGGGTTTGTCCGCAGAGCTGAGACGGGGAAAGGGTGGGTCTCATTCACAGGAAGCAAGGCCACAGCCTCAGAGTACAAGGCCATCCCTTCAGAACAGAGATGGGGAGGAATTTCTTTAGCCAAAGGGAGCCGAATCTGTAGAATTCCTTGCCGCAGATAGCTGTAGAGGACAAATCAATGTGTATATTAAAAATGAAGATTGATAGGTTCTTGATTAGTAAGGGCATTAAAGGTCAAGGGTCTGGAGGCAGGAGTTCCTTCTCCCTGTAACCTTTGACAGCCTGGAAAATGGAGAGAGGGATAACAAATCAGCCCTGGTGGAATGGCTGAGCTGGCTCGATGGGTCAAATGGCCTAATTCTGCTCCTAGATACTTCAGAAGCATCTAGAACAGGGATCCAAAGATCCCTTGCTTCAGGGTATTGGTCCATGGGATAAAAAACAGCTGGGATCCCCTGCTCTAGAATCACGGGCTCAGTCCGTCTATGGAAAATGGGATCAGTACAGGTAGGACAGTGGCTGGCACGGACAAAGTGGGCCAGGGGGCCTCTTCCTGTAACTATCAGATTAGGGGGTCTTGTTTGTGAAACGGCAAATTTCACAACATGTCTCATCATTAATAAACCTGATTCTGATTCTGAACTGTTCAAGGAATTGATTAAGGTGGGGAGGAAAGGATTGACTAGGAACCCCTGGGGGCAACACCTTCACCCAGGGGGTGGTAAGTATACAGAATGAGCTGCCAGAGGAAGTGGTTGAGGCAGGTACAGTACCGTGCGAAGGTCTTAGGCCCAGATATATAGCGAGGGTGCCTAAGGCTTTTGCACAGTACTGTGTTTGTCAACGTGAAGCGGAGAGCAAGTTTGTAACTCTGTTGAGGATGTTGGGAATGGTGAGGGTGGAGTGCCGCAGGAGGGATGCCGGACAGGTGGCAGAGAGGGAGTGCCAGGGGTGGGGTGGTGCAGACACACCCAGCCCTGAGGCACCAAGCAAGGTCACTTGATTTCAGACATTTGGTTTATTGGTCATTATAGAATGTCTCTCTGGTGCTTCCCACTCCCTTCCCCTTTTCCCAACCACGATTCCCCGCTCCCTGCCCCCTTCCCACTCTCAGTCCGCAATAGAGACCCATATCAGAATCAGGTTTATCATCACTCACAAAGGTCATGAAATTTGGGTTTTTTTTGCAACAGCAGTACAGTGCAATACATAAAATTACTACAGTAAAAGTCGTAGGCACATGAGCTCTATACTATATATGTGCCTAAGAGTTTTACGCAGTACTGTGCATTAATAGCTTTTTAACGGTATTTGGCCAACAAATGGGGTTCATTTCCCACCGCTGTCTGTAAGGAGTTTGTACATTCTCTCTGTGCCCACATGGGCTTCCTCTGACGTTCCAGACACATGCGGATTAGAGTTGGTAAGTTGTGGGCATGCTGTACTGGTGCTGGAAGTATGGGGCACTTGTGGGCTGCCTCTGGCACATTCTTGGACTGTGTTGCTCATTAACAATATATTTCATGGTATGTTTTGATATGCATGACAGATAAAGCCGGTCTTATTCTACCCGTTTGACACCAGGGGATTGGAAACTGTGCCCCAAGGTCAGTAGTAGATCTCCCAGTGCTGTGTCCCTCGTCGGGGAAAGAGGCAGAGAGAAAGTCGAAGGGGTGGAGTTACAGATTGAGGTGGATCGCGTTAGGTTCAGACACGTTTCTGGTCCTTGACCCCAGTGCTCAGACGTCCAGTGCTTCACTGTGAAGCCGGTTCTCGATCTCCCATTACAGTACAAGGACAAGCCCGTTCCAGAGCAGATCTTAAAGTAAGTGGACTTTATACATCTGTGGCTTTCCCACCTCGTTACTTAGACATTGGTGTATTTTCACCTTGATCTCCCAGCACTCTCCATGGACATGGATCTCATACTCTTCCTCCACACTGCTAAGACTCCTGTCATTAGCTTTGTACTCTGCCATCAATTTCAACCTTCCAAAGTGAATCACTTCACACTTACCCGGACTGAACTCCATCTGCCACTTCTCTGCCCAGCTCTGCATCCTGTCGATGTGACCAATGACAACTTTCCACACTTCCACAACATCACCAACCTTCGTGTCACTTGCAAACTTGATAACCCACCCTTCCACTTCCTCATCTCAGCATCATTATGTGCCATGTCGTATGACGTGGGCGACTATGATCCAAGGCCAAGAGCAGGGTTTCCAGGACAGATCCCTGTGAAACACCACTCGTCACGGACCTCCAGACAGAATACAGTTCATCTACTACCACCCTCTTGCTGCAGTTCTGAATCCGCACAGCTAAGTTTCCCGGGATCCTGTGCCCCCCGACTTTCTCAATGAACCTGCCGGGGGGAACCTTGTTGAACACGTCCGCTGCTCTGCCTTCATCAGGTTGTTTGATGGCTTCCTCAAAACGTCAATCAGGCTCGTAAGGCAAAACACTGGGAGGTCCATAAGTGAAACTTAGTTCAAATGACACAGATGTAGCAAGTAGAGTCACTGCCTCCTGGTCCTGTCCACCTGGAGCTTGCACGTTCTTCCGGTGATCTGGTGCTCCAGCTCCCACCCAACGTCCCAAACACGGGCTAACTCTTCACTGTCGACTCTGTGTGGCCGAGTGCCGGAATCTGGGGCCAGTCAATGGGAAGGTGGAGAGATTAGATAGAGTAGACAGCCAGTATCTTTATCCGGGGGTCGAAATGTCTACCGGTAGGGGGCGTGCATTGAGGGTGAGAAGAGGCAAGTTCACAGATATTTCACACAGGGAGAGGTGGGTGACTGGAATGGGGCAGCAGGAGCAGTGGTGGAGACAGGTTAGCAGAGCAGTCTTAGATGGTCTCTTCAACATTCTCCAACGTGCAGAGTCCGGAGGGATACGGACATAGTGTAGGCACAGTGGTCAGCACAACTCTTCACAGTTCCATCAACCCTGGTCCAATTCCAGTGCTCTCTGTAAGGAGTTTGTTCGTTCTCCCATGACCGCTTGGGTGTCCTCCCACCATCCAAAGATGTACGGTACTGGTCGGTAGGTTAGTTGGTCATCGTAAATTGTCCCGTGATTAGACTAGGGTTAAGTTGGGGTTTACTGGGCGGTGGGCTCAGAGGGCTGGAAGGGCCCAGCCCACAATGTATCTCAGTAAACAAATAGCAGCCCACAATGTATCTCAGTAAACCAATAGAAGGCATTAGATTCATTAGGCTTCTCATTGCTAACGCGATTAGTTACACACAAAGGTCCCTTGTGGTGCTGTACCAACACAATGGATGGTCAGCATCTATTTGATGGGCTGAAGTGCCTCTCTCGGTGACTATAATTCACTGCTTCAGAACAATGCAGACCAGATGGCCGGGGAAGTAACACGAGCTGGTCCTACCGATGATTGAGGTACTGAACGATGTGGAGAGCATGTTTCCTATAGTGGGGGAGTCTAGGACCAGAGCACACAGATAGAGTGGATGTGGAGAGGATGTTTCCTATAGTGGGTGAGTCTAGGACCAGAGGACACAGATAGAGTGGATGTGGAGAGGATGTTTCCTATAGTAGGGGAGTCTAGGACCAGAGGACACAGATAGAGTGGATGTGGAGAGGATGTTTCCTGTAGTGGGGGAGTCTAGGACCAGAGGACACAGATAGAGTGGATGTGGAGAGGATGTTTCCTGTAGTGGGGGAGTCTAGGACCAGAGGACACAGATAGAGTGGATGTGGAGAGGATGTTTCCTATAGTGGGGGAGTCTAGGACCAGAGGACACAGATAGAGTGGATGTGGAGAGGATGTTTCCTATAGTGGGAGGGTCTAGGACCAGAGGACACAGATAGAGTGGATGTGGAGAGGATGTTTCCTATAGTGGGGGAGTCTAGGACCAGAGGACACAGATAGAGTGGATGTGGAGAGGATGTTTCCTATAGTGGGAGGGTCTAGGACCAGAGGACACAGCCTCAGAATACAAGGGCATCTCTTGAGAACGGAGATGAGGAGGAGTTTCTTTAGCCAGAGGGCGGTGAATCTGTGGGAACCATCACCACAGACAACTGTGGAGGCCCAAGTTATTGGCAGTCTTTAAAGTGGAGGATGATAGGTTCTTGATTAGTCAGGGATCAAAGATTACACAGGGAGAAGGCTGGAAAATGGGATTGAGAGGGGTAATAAATCAGCCATGGTGGAATGACAGAACAGACTCAATGGGCCGAATGTCCTAATTCAATTTCTATGTCTTATGGGATAGTAGCCTGTCTTAGGTAATGTTCAGGAAAGTGAAGGAAGTGTAAAGAAGGGAAAGGACGAGACATACACACAGTGACCACTTCGTTATCTACCTCCTATACCTAATAAAGTGGCCACTGAGTGTATGTCCGTGGTCTTCTGCTGCTGTAGCCCGTCCACTTCGAGGTTTGACGTGTTGTTCATTCAGAGATGCTCTTCTGCCCACCACTGTTGTAACCTGTGGCTATTTGAGCTACTGACACCTTCCTGTCAGCTTGAACCAGTCTGGCCATTCTCCTCTGACCTCTCTCATTAACGAGGCATTTTCACCCACAGAACTGCCCCTCACTGGATGTTTTTTGTTTTTGTTTTGCGCACCATGCTCTGTAAATTCTAAAGACCATGAGACATAGGAACAGAATTAGCCCATTTGGACCATTGAGCCTGCTCCACCATTTGATTATGGCTGATCCATTTCCCTCTCAACCCCGTTTCCCTGTCTTCTCTCCATAACCTTTCTTGCCCTGACTTAAAGGATGTTCTGCATGAAAATCTCGGGAGATCAGCAGTTTCCGAGATACTCAAACCACCCCATCTGGCACCAACAATCATTCCACGGTCAAGGTCACTTAGATCACATTTCTTCCCCATTCTGATGTTTGGTCTGAACCACAACTGAATCTCTTGACCATGTCTGCATGCTTTTATGCATTGAGTTGCTGCCACATGATTGGCTGATTCGATCTTTGTATTAACAAGCGGGTGTAGCAGGTCACAAGTTAAGGATGAGTGGTGAAATATGTAAGGGGGCAACTTCTTCACTCAAAGGGTGGTGCGAGTGGGGAAAAAACTGCCAGCATAGGTGGTGGCCGTGGGTCTGATTATAACATTTAAGAGAAGTTTGGATAGGTATATGGATGGGAGGGGTAATGGAGGGCTGTGGTCCAGGGGCAGGTAGTTGTTGGAAAGTAGTTGTCCCCGAAGCTGAAGATTTGGGACTTCAGGCTTCTGCATCTCCTGCCTGATGGTAGCAGTGAGAAGATGGTGGGGGTCCTTGATGGTAGATACTGCCTTCTTGAGGCAGCACCTCTTGCAAATGCTGTCACAAGGGGAAGACTTGGCCATGACGGACAGGGCTGTGTCCGTGTTCTATGATTAACCGTTACCGCAGAGCAAGGGGAAAGGGGTATACTGTGGATCTTCCAAAGCCGTCATTGGCGAACGGCTGAGCTCAGCCCCCAGTCCGTGAGACTCACCTACAGCTTATTGCACTCTCTACAGCTTCTACCGAGCCAACGAGGTTCAGCAGTTCCAGTACTCCCGGCCGTTCCACCAAGGAGAGAAGGATCCTGACAACGAGTTTGCGGTAAGACAGAGGAGCTGGTCTTGAGTGGCAGCACATTCTTACAAGCTGCTCGCCCCTTCTACATGACACTTGTTAAACTGGGAATAAAGAAACCTCATTCTTCCTGACTGATCCCATATAGCCATTAACTTTACCCTTTGGTGCTGACGTTACAAATCGAGAATTCCTGCAGTTTGAGAGTTTATCCCATTGTTTGTCCTTGTGGCTGGCAGAAACGAGTCCCTGGGAAGTTGAGTTAGATGTGTCCACCCTGTCAGGACAAGGGGCCATCTTGAAAGATTGCAGAGAAAATTTACGAGGATGTTGCTGTGACTCGAGGACCTGAACGCGCTTTACTATCTGCACGATTAGGTCGAGGCGTTTCGACACAGAACTGGATCTGCAACCATCGACACAGCGCTGAACTGAGTGACTCTGTGGCCGCGGCCAATGGCTCCTGTGCCGGCTTCGCCAGCTCGTGGCTGTAGACTCACCTTTGGGGGTTCTGTGGTTGATGTTTTGTTTTTGTCGTTTGCGTGATTTGGTGGTTTTTTTTGCACTTTTAATAGTCTTTGTTGTGAAGGGTTTTCTTTAAAGCAAGGGTTCCCAACCTGGCGTCCATGGACCCCTTGCTTAACGGTTTTGGTCCAAGGCATAAAAATGTTGGGAAACTCTGCTTTAAATGGGTTCTGTGCCGTTTCTTTGTTTTGTGGCTGCCTGCAAGAAGACGGTATACTGTTTATATCCTTTGATAATAAATGTACTTTGAACTTTGAGTTAGAGGGAAAGGTTGAATAGGTTAGGTCTTTATTCCCTGGAGTGTAGAATGAGAGGAAATCTTTGAGGTATACAAAATTATGAGGGGTACAGACAGGTTAAATGCATGCAGGCTTTTTCCACTCAGGTTGGGTGAGGCTGAAACTAGAAGTCATAGGTTAAGGGTGAAAGGTGAAATATTTAAGAGGGACGTGAGGGGAAATGTCTTCACTCAGAGGGTGATGCAAGTGCGGAGCCAGCTGCCAGGGGAAGTGGTGATTGTGGTTCAGTTGTAACGTTTAAGAGAAGTTTGGATAGGTACATGGATGGAGGGGTACGAAGGGCTGTGGTTTGGGTGTAGATTGATAGGACCTGTCAGAAGGTCAGGTCAGTGTGGATCAGATGAGCTGGAGGGTGCGTTTCTATGCTATAATGCTCTAAACACTGGACTTTCCTTACAGACTATGTGGATTGAACGAGTGACATATACCACAGTATACAAGTTCCCTGGTATTCTGCAGTGGTTCGAGGTGAAGACTGCCACAGTGGTAAGCTTTATCTTCTGATTTTAACGTCAGATTTTCACTGCCAAGTTCCACTGAAAAAATGCAGTTCAGGTAAACAATGAGGTGCAAGATCATAAAGAGGTAGATTGTGAGGCCGACAGTCCATTTTATTGAACGAGGGTCTGGTATCAGTGGTGTGGGAGCTGTCCTTGAGCCTGGCTATGCATGCTCTCTGTTGTTTCATAGAAACATAGAAAATAAGTGCAGGAGTAGACCATTCAGCCCTTTGAGCCTACACCGCCATTCAGTATGATCATGGCTGATCATCCAACTCAGAACCCTGTACCTGCTTTCTCTCCATACCCCCTGATCCCTTTAGCCACAGGGCCATATCTAACTTCCTCTTAAATATAGCCAATGAACCGGCCTCAACTGTTTCCTGTGGCAGAGAATTCCACAGATTCACCACTCTCTGTGTGAAGAAGTTTTTCTTTCCTCTGCCCGATGGGGCGGGGTGAAGAGGGACTGTCCAGGGTGGGAGGGGGTCTTTGATTATTCTGGCTGCTTTGCTGAGGCAGCGAGCAGTGTTGACAGTGTCCATGGAAGGGGGGGGGGGGGTCCCGTGACGTGCTGAACCCTGCCCACAACTCTGCGGTTTCTAGCAGTCGTGGGCAGAGCAGTTGAATACCGAGCTGTGACACATCCGGACGGATGCATCGGGAAAAACGAGTCGACGGGAAGGTGCTGAATTTCCTCAGCCTCCTGAGGAAGTAGAGCTTTCTTGGCACGTGTGTGTTTTTTTAAAATTTTTTTCATTTGCGGGATGTGGCCGTCGCCAGCATTTACTGCCCTTCCTGAACCGGTGGCGTAGGCACACCCACAGTGCGGTTACGGCCAGAAGAGGCTATTTGGTGTTCACTCCTAGGATCTTGAAGCTGTCAACCTCAGCTCTGACGGAGACACCACCCCTGCCCCCCTCCCACTACCTTTCTGGAGTCAATGTCATTTTGTTCACATTCTCTTGTCATCAAGACAGCGTTTCACTAAGCTGTCTGCCTCCTTCCTGTAATCCAGCTCATCATAACTTGTGACGCGGCCCACTAACCGGTATCATCTGCAAACTTGTAGATCGGGGTTTCCTGGGCTTTATCACGGCATGGAACCTTACTGTGAACCGAGGGGTCTGCTGACCCCCATTGTAGGTGCATTCAGCAGAATCTGGCCAAGCATACAGCGAGTAGGGTCGTCTTGCGTCACTCTGCGGCAAGAATAAACCTTAGGGCAGGGGTCCTCTGGCCCCTTGCTTAGTCCACGGCATGAAAAATGCCGGGAACCCCTGGTTTAGTGGGATATCCACATCAGCAGCGCACATTATTCCTCACACAGATCTCCTTCCAAGGAGTTCAACAGAAACAAAATCAGGGGTCTCGGGAGCCTGATGACCCTAACCTCAAGGTTCAACAAGAGCTCCTGAACCGACTCGAAAACCCCGAACTCCACATTTGTTTTTCTCTCACTCAGCCTGCACTAATTTGCCTTGGCATGTAAGTGAAGTATAATTTGAGTGAGCTTAAGTTTGGTGATTTTATGGCATTTATCCCCTGGCTGTGTACACCTCCGAGAAACCTCTACAGATGTGCAGCGGAAAGCATTCCGACTGGCTACGTCACAGCCTGGCGAGGGAACGCCGAAGTCTGCAGTGTGTGCTGGGCTCAGCCAGTTCCATCACAGAGACAGCTCACCCCTCCGTCCAGGACATCTACACCAGACGATATCTCTGGAAGGTAACCTCCTCTGTTACCTTCCAGACAAGAGAAAATCTGCAGGCACTGGAAATCCAATAAACACACATGTAACACTTACCCAACAGGCTGGTATATGTCTAGGTGAAAAGGAGATCCAGCCACACACCAATCCCACCTCCCGTACACGCAGGTGCTGTGAGAATCGAGTTTATGCCTCGCGCCCGCCAACAGTATCAAACCCACAACAAATACCATTATGAAATACACTTTAAAGAGTTTACTAAAATTAAAAGAGTATTAGGCAATACAATATATATGCAAGGGAAAAAAACAAAAAGGCGCCAGCTTATCAAAGTTCAGTCAGTTTAGTGCACATCATTGGAGCTCAAACATCGAACCATTCGACCCCTTGTCGCTTGCCTCCGACCGTCACGTCTTCACACCTAGGACCACGCCCGGTGGTCTTCCGAGCAGTGCAGTGCACGTCCACCTTCCTCGATGTCTTCCTCTCGTTCTCTCCCCAAAAGCCCGCGAAAAACCCCTCCCCCAAGTTCCCAGCCTCACAAGACAAAATAACATTCCCCATTGGTTAACAAATGAATACAATTACCATACCAACAAGTATAAAGCAAAACTGCGAGAGAACCACTTATCAAAGAAGCATTCCTACTCTTAACAAACCAAAAAACCCATTTTGAGTAACATACAAAGTGCTGGAGGAACTCAGCAGTCCAAGTAGCACCTGTGGAAAAGAACAGACGACATTTCGGGCCACGATCCTGCTGAAGGCTCTTGGCTCGAAACGTCGACTGTACTCATTTCCATAGATGCTACCATCCAAACCATGCTTTTTTCTCGATGCTGCCAACAGGCAGAAGTTACAGGCGCCTGAAGACTCTTGAACCACTGTTTATCTTCTGATCTGGGAGTTATAAATGACGAGCAGTCTTAATTCCAAGACTGCAGTGTATTTTAGACTACAAACACAGAAATACTAAGCAAATTAAATAAGAAGCTGAGAAACGTTGCCGGCAGGAGAACGCCAAGTCAAGAGCAAAAGGAGCCGAAATAGCACCTCTGAAAAATAGCTTACTTTTATAGATCAGGTAAAGAAATTCTTAGATAGGAATGAGCTAGTTAATAGGCTACGTAATTGAAACAGTCACATCACTTGGGTAATACTTAGCCAATGAAAAATGAGAAAGGTGATAAACCGTTTGTTTAGCTTCTGTACCGCTTTCTGCCACTGAGTGGGGGTGAACCACCGCACACTGTGAAAAACACACGAGTTTGTTAAAAAGTACAAATCTTACAAAATGTACTTTTAGAAGAAACAGTGATTTCCAACACAACCCCCACCTCAAGATTCGACAACAGCTTCTTCACTACTGCAATCAGGTTCCTGAACAGACTTGAGCAATCCAAAAACTCTCTCCGATCCTTTCTTTTTTTCCTCTCTCTCTCTCTCTCTCTCTCAACTTGTAGCAGCATCATGTTCATTTTCTGTTATAAGTTTTGTATAATTCATTTTAATATAAATTTATGTTGACTCATCTTTGTCTGTTCCTGTGCTGTTATAGCAAAAAGCTGATTTTCATGGGATTTATCCCCAGGGGAAGTACATCCCTGACAATAACCTTGAACTTAGTAGAACAGACACAATAGTGGCATTTAAGAAGAATTTAGGGAATGGAAGATATTGATCACATCAGGCAGATAGGTCTTGTTTAATTTAGTGTCACGACCAGCACAGACAGGATGGGCCGAAGAGCCTGTTCCTCTGCTGTCTATTTATTTATTGAGATACAATGCAGAGTAGTCCCTTCAACCTGCCAATTTCACCCTAGTCTAATCACAGGACAATTTACGATGACCAATTAACCTACCAACCAGTGCGTCTTTGGACTGTGGGAGGAAACGCTCATAGTCACGAGGAGAACATACAAACTCCTTATAGGCAGCAGCAGGAATTGAACCTGGGTCGCCTGTACTGTAAAATGTTGTGCTAACTAACCACTGTGCCACTAGACCACATCCTCTTCTTAAGCCCATCAATCTCACTGGGACCGCAGCTCGCCAGAGTCCTCTGTCTTTCAAATTGTCCCCAGAGGGAGCCCATCTTCGAAGACCTTCCTCACCCGGAGCTTCCGTTGGCATTTCTGTAGTACTGGGTTTCTACAGGATGGGGTTACTAGCTCCGTGGCCGTCACTCCTCCTCTCACAGCTGGGCTTGGGATTGTCCATGGGGGAGTTGTTCCTGGGACGTACTGCTCTGTATTGCGTGTGATGCCTCCTTAGTTGAGCAGCCCGTCTGGCTGGCGTCTGGGGGGAAAGTGGCCCCCGAGGCAAGTTCCTCCAAAATGGAATGCAGCTTGCTGGCGTTTAGACCTCAAGATCACAAAACACAGGAGCAGAATTAGGGCCATCGAGTCCACTCCATGGCTGATCCCAGATCCAACTCAACCCCATACACCTTCCCTCTCACCATATCCCTCGATGCCCCGACCAGTCAGGAACCTATCAATTTCCACAGACTTGGCCTCCACCGCAGACTGTGACAGAGCATTCCACAGATTCACCACTCTCTGGCTAAAAAAATTCCTCCTTACCTCTGTACTAAAGGGTCGCCCCTCAATTTTGAGGCTGTGCTCTTAAGTTCTGGATACCCCACCCCCCATAGGAAACATCCTCTCCACATCCACCCTATCTAGTCCTTTCAACATTCAGTAGGTTTCAATGAGATCCACACCCCCCCCACCCCCACATTCTTCTGAATTCCAGTGAGTACAGGACCAACGCTGCCAATCGCTCCTCGTATGTTAACCCCTTCATTCCCGAATCATCCTGTTCTGGGCTCTCTCCAATGACAATACGTCCTTGTAATGGGAGGGAGGGAAACAAAAGAGAGAGGAAGGGGAGCTGAGCCATTTCCCACTCCGCACACAGGAGGAGATCAGCCCGCTGGGGAATGCCATCGAAACCATGGAGCAGGCCAATGAGAAGATCAGTAACATGGTGCAGCAGCACGCCTGGGACCGTTCCCTGCCTGCCCACCCCCTCTCCATGCTCCTCAACGGCATCGTCGACGCAGCGGTGATGGGTGGGTTCGCAAACTACGAGAAGGTAGGCGAGCAGCGGAAAATCGGGCCAGTTTCGCGCTGAGCGTGGGGTGGGAGGGGGAGTTTGCGCCACTCTCGAGCTGCAGGGTGGTGTACGATGTTCTGGGGCTGAGGAGGGATTGACCTCTGCTCGTCACCCTGACCCGTTTCAGGAGGGTTTCACCCACCCACAAAATTCTGCAGATGCTGAAAATGAGGCCAAATGAACAACTCCTCACATTCTGTCTGGATAGCCTCAAACCTGATGGCACGAGCATTGATTTCTCCTTCTGTTAATTATTCTCCTCTTACCCCCCCACCCCCACCCTTTTACCATTTCCCATTCTGGGTCCCCCTCTCATCCCTTCTCCTCACCTACCCACTCCTCCCTCCGTTTTCCGCAGGGTCTACTGTCCCCTCCAATCAGATCCCTTCTTCTTCAGCCCTTTCCCTCTTCCACCTATCACCTCCCAGCTTTATAATGCATCTCTCTCCCCCACCCACTTCCCCCTCACCTGGTCTCACCTATCACCTGCCAGTGTGTACTCCCCCCACCTCCCACCTTCTAATTCTGGCTTCTGCCCCCTTCCTTCCAGGTCCTGATAAAGGGTCTCGACCCAAAACATTTATTTTCCTCCATAGATGCTGTCTGACCTGCTGAGTTCCTCCAACATTTTGTGTGTGATGCTCATTATCAAGTGTTTCTACTTCATTCCGTAGGCCTTCTTCAGTCCCAAGTACATTCAGGAACATCCTGAAGACCAGGAGAAGATCGACACCCTGAAGCAACTCATTGCCTTACAGGTGGGCTTCTGTCTCTGGGCGTTTCAAGTTTATAAGGTCACACAGTGCACAATCAAGCTCTTGTACCCAATCCGGTCACTATCGCCCAAGGTGTCCCATTTGGTCCATCTCCCATTACTCAGCCCCAGGTCTCTCCAGCTCTCTGCTCACACCACTCATCGGAGGATTGGTTCCTCGTTTCCTGCCTCTTCCATTCCGCCCTTCAGGAATTTCAGCCGAGTTTCATCCACACCTTCGTCACCAGTCCAGTTCTGCCCTACCCACTGACACCCCAGAAGATTACGGCCATTGAAATCAAGGTCCGTAACATTCTTGCTTTCATTCTCAAATCTTGACCTTCTCCGTCCGACTGTTTGGGGGGGGGGGGGGTACACATTAGCGCAATCTCTTCTCAGTGCCAGCGATCACTCACTGGAGTTTGATTCCCAACACCGTCTGCAAAGAACTGATTCTGTTTATTATTCTACAGATTTATTGAGAACGCCCACAAGGAAACGAATCTCAGGGTTGTATATGGTGACGTAGATGTACTTCGATAATAAATTTACTTTGTACGTTCTTCCCATAAACGCATGAGTTACCTCCAGCGCTCCAGGTTCCTCCCACATTCCAAGGGCGTACAGTTAGTGAGGTGTGGACATGCTGTGTTGGCCTGATTCACAGCTGGTCTGCTCCCGGACATTACCTTTCCCACTCTCTCGGATCTCCTCCGGAAAGGTGTGGGGGCACTTCTCACCTGGTAACGTAATCCTGATGCATTGCGTCCGTCTTTCCCAGATCCCGTTGCTGGCTGAAGGAATCCGAATTCACGGGGAGAAATCGACAGAGGAGCTGAGGCCGCTGCATGACCGGATCGTGTCTTGCTTCCGGGAGCTGAAGGAGAAAGTTCAGAAGCTGTACGGTGTGATAACCCTGGTGAGCGATGTGAAGGCTTTCTGTACTTCCAGCTTCCAGGCTGCAGGCGCTCTCTGCAGGGCACGGGTAATACCTGACTGGCAACCCAAAATCTTAAGCCCCAATGAAACACAATTCTGTTTCCAAAGATAGTATTTGATTACAACGTTGGTTGCATTTGTAAGGAACAAAAGTAACGAAAATTACTTATGATGTAGTGTCAAACAGATGGATGCAGGTTGTTCATTATGTGCCATGTGGTTTGACAGAGGTGATCATGGTCTTCCTATCACCATGGTCGTTCTTGGCAAATTTTTCCACAGAACTGGTTTGCCATCGCCTCCTTCTGAGCAGTGATTTTACCAGACGGGTGACCCCAGCCATTATCAATACTCTTCAGAGATTGTCTGCCTGGCGTCAGTGGTCACATCACCAGGACTTGTGATCTGCACCGGCTGCTCATACCACCATCCACCACCTGCTCCCATGGCTTCACATGACCCTGATCGGGGGCTAAGCACCTTGCCCAAGGGTGACCTGCAGGCTAGCAGAGGGGAGGAGCACCTTACACCTCCTTTGATAGAGATGTATCTCCACCCCACCACCCTCAGCACAGTACAGGCCCTTTTTACCTACTCCAAAATCAATCTAACCCTTACCTTACACATAGCCCTCCATTTTTCTACGATTCGTCTGCCTATCTAAGAGTCCCCTAAATGTCCCTAATGTATCTACCTCCACCGCCACCTCAGGCAGGGCGTTCCACACACCCACCACTCTCGGTGCAAAAACAGCTACCTCTGTCATCTCCCTTTACTTTCGTCCAATTCCCTTAAAATAATGCCCTTCTCCACCGTTTCCACCGTGGGGTAAAGATGTCAACTTTCTTCTCCACCTATCACTCTTATTTCTTTATAAGTCTCCTCTCATCCCCCTTCGCTCCAAAGAGGAAAATCCCAGCTCGCTCAACATCTCCTCGTAAGACATGCTGTCTAGTCTGGGCATTATCCTGGTAAATCTCCTCTGCACCCTCTCTACAGCTTCCACATTCTTTACTTACAATCTCTTTTTTAGAAGGCACACATAAGGCAGAGCAACAAACACATGCGATTCTGCAGATATTGGAAATCCAGAGCAACACACACGAGAAACTCACCAGGTCAGGCAGCATATATGGAGAGGAGTAAACAGTCTATATTTTGAACTGAGGCTCTTCATCGACTGTTTACTCTATTCCCCTCCATATTTATTCCATTCCTGCATGCTCCTGCATTTTGCGTGCTGTGCTGTGGATGACAGACCTGGTCTGTTCCTCTCCCTATTCGTTTGCAAATTGTGCATAAATGCAAACATATTCTCACGGTCTCCTGTCCTGAGGAGAATGTGCCTGGGACTCTTCTGCTGGCTGGACACCTCTATGTGTCTGTCCAGTCACGTCATGAGCCGCACTTCGTGTGTTCCCCACCCTCGGCATGAGCTGAAAGGCTTTGATGCAATCTGTTACCTTTGTTCTCCCTTGACACAGAAAAGAGTGTGGGGTTCGGTGGAGGAATGGAGATACGTCTCTACCAAAGGAGGCATAAGGTGCTCACTCGTTCTCTCAGTGTCATGGGGCACTCATGAATCAGAATCAGATTTAATATCACTGACACATGCAAGTCATGGAATTCTTGTTTTGGGGAAACGGTACAGTGCATTACACAAAATATATAAATAAAATATATCAATAAAAATAAAACAGTAGTGAGGTAGTGTGCATGGGTTCATTGTCCATTCAGAAATCGGATGGTAGAGGGGAAGAAGCTGTTCCTGAATCATTGAGTGTGCTTCATTGGGCGCCTGTACCTCCTCCCTGATGGTAGCAATGAGAAGAGAGCACGTCCTGGGTGATGGGGATTCTAAATGATGGATGTGGCCTTTTTGAGGCATTGCCTTTCGAAGATGTCATCGATGATGGGGAGGATAGCGCCAATGATGGTGTTGTTCTGTGTTTACAAGCCTCTGTAGCTTTTTCCGATCCTGTGCATACCAGACTGTGATGCAACCAATTAGAATGCTCTCCCTGATACGTCTGTAGGAATTTGTGAGTGTCTTTGTTGACAAACCAAATCTCCTCAGACTCCTAATGAAACATAGCATCACAATGTTGGGCCCAGGAGGGACCTTCAGAGACATTGACAACCAGGAACTTGAAACTGGTCACCCTTCCCCCTGCTGACCCCTGGATGTGGACTGGTGTGTGTTCCCTCGACATCCCCTTCCTGAAGTCCACCATCGATTCCTTGATCTCACTGATGCTGAGTGCAAGGTTGTTGTTGTGACACCACTCAGCCAGCTGATCTATCTCACTCCCGTGGGACAAGGTTTGATAAAGGTGCGCGGTTATGCAGAACCCTGTAATGTGGGGTTAATGCTCAGCAGATCAGACAGCTTCTGTGGAGGGAGAAGCAGTCAACATTTCAGGTCATTGACCTTTTCCTCAGTGTTCGAAAGGCCATTTTCCCTCTACCTCCCTCCCTCTCCCCCCGTCTCTCCTGACTGGCTGGCTGAGTATTTCCAGCACTTCCTGGCTGTGTGTTGGATTCCAACACCTCCCCTGGCCAGAGCTCATCCGCTACCCTTTTCTCCTTGGAGCGACGGAGGATGAGAGGTGACCTGATAGAGGTGTATAAGATAATGAGAGCCATTGATCATGTGGATAGCCAGAGGCTTTTTCCCAGGGCTGAAATGGTTGCCACAAGAGGACACAGGTTTAAGGTACAGAGGAGATGTCAGGGGTAAGTTTTTTCACTCGGAGAGTGGTGAGTGCATGGAATGGGCTGCTGACAACGGGGATGGAGGCGGATACGATAGGGTCTTTTAAGAGACTCCTGGATAGGTACATGGAGCTTAGAAAAATGGAGATCTTTAGGTAAGCCTTGTAATTTCTAAGGTAGGGACATGTTCAGCACAACTTTGTGGGCCGAAGGGCCTGTATTGTGCTGTAGGTTTTCCATGTAACCCAGGAATTTGGGAATTAATGACTTCCCTCACTGTGTCCTCAGCCGCCAACTCTCACCGACAGGAAACGGAGCAGGTCAGGGTCCATGGTCCTTCCTTATATAATGTCATCCACGCTGCGCCGCCTTTCTACCGTCTCAATGGCCTCGTCAGTGGTGTCCAGCTCGTCTACGTCGTCGGACAGTGTCTCGTCTAGACCAGCCTCCAACGGGTGAGTAGGCCCCAGTCTACTTCACAGGAAAGACAAGGAGCTCCCTGATTGGTGGGAGCAGGGAGACGGAACATACAGTGAGAGGAGGTGATTGGCTTGCTGTTGTCACGTGTACTGGGTACAATGAAAATCTTCTGCCCAATAAGATCATTCCACACACAAGTACATCAAGGTAGGACCAAGAAGCTATAAGAAAATGCATGCTACGGTGAAAGTGTTCCTCCCTGGTTCTCCAACGTATGAGGAGGATTTGATGCCTCTGCGTTTGAACGCAGTGGAGTTCAGAAGGATGAGGTGGGGGGGGGGGTGAGGGAAATCTTATTGGAACCTCTCAGATACTGAAAGAGAGAGAGAGAGACGCACACGCACACGCAGCGTCTAGGGAAAGAGTACAGTGGGCGTTTCAGTGCCGAGGGGTTTCGGCCCAAAATGTCAACTTTACTCTTTTCCATCGATGCTGCCCGGCCTGCTGAGTTTTCCCAGCATTTTGAGTCTGTGGCTCAGGTTTCCAGCGTCTGCAGATTTTCTCTTGTTTGTGATTAGATGATGAACATTCTGCAAAGAGTGGACAGAAATAGGATGTTTCCATCATGGTGTCATAGACCACAGAACATCTAGCCTGGACCTAAGTCATTTGACCCACAGCTGGACCATAGCTCTCCATATCCCTCCATTTATCCGAACTTCTCTTAAACCCATATCTAGCACTTCCACTGGCAGCTCGTTCCTCACTCCCTCCACCCTCTAAGAAGATCCCCCTCATGTTCCCCTTAAACATTGCACTGTTCACCTTTGACCTATGACCTCTGGTTTTAGTCTCAGCCAACCTCAGTGGAAAAGGCCTGCTTGCATTTACTCCATCTGTAGCCCTCATAATGTTGTATACCTCTATCAAATCACCACTCCTCCTCCTGCACTTCAGGGAATAAAATCCTAACCTGTTCAACTTTTTCGTATAACTCAAGGCCTGGCAACAATCTTGTAAATTCTCTCTGCACTCTTTCAATCCTCTTGATAGCTTTCCTGTAGGTAGGTGACCAGAACTGCACACGGGACTCCAAATTAGGCCTTGTCTACATCTTATACAACTTCAACATAACACCCTGTACTCAATACATTGATTTTATGAAGGACAATGTGCCAGAAGCTCTCTTTACAACCGGATCTACCCAAGACCCTGCTGTGTAAATCCTGCCTTGGTTTGTCCTCTGTCCTCTCCGATTAGGCAGCGGTTTAAACAGAGAGAGCAGAAATGGGCTAAAACTTCTATATCTGAATGCACAAAGTGTCAGAAATAAGGTGGATGAGCTTGAAGCTCAGGTGCGAATGGGTAACTATGATGTTGTCGGGATAACGGAGACATGGCTGCAGGGAGATCAGACCTGGGAAATGAATGTACAAGGGTATACGTGCTATTGTAGGGACAGAAATGTGGGCAGAGGGGGTGGGGTGGCCCTGTTGGTGAGGAATGAGATTCAGTCCTTTGCAAGGGGGGAACATAGGATCAGGAGAAGTAGAGTTTGTGTGGATAGAACTGAGGAACAGTAAGAGCAAAAGGACCCAAATGGGTGTTGTCTATAGGCCACCAAAGAGTAGCATGGATATTGGGTGCAAGTTAACATTGGCAAGTTAACATTGGCATGTGGCAAAGGTAATGTCGCAGTAGTTATGGGGGATTTCAACATGCAGGTGAACTGGGAGAATCAGGTTGGTGCTGGACCCCTGGATAGGGAATTTGTAGAGTGCCTATGGGATGCATTCTTGGAACAGCTTGTACGAGAGCCGACCAGGGACAAGGCTATTCTGGATTTAGTGTTATGTAATGAACAAGATTTGATAAGCAATCTTGAAGTAAAGGAGCCATTAGGAGGTAGTGACCATAATATGATAAGTCTTTATCTGCAATTTGAGAAGGCTAAGGGCAGATCGGAGGTGTCAGTGTTGCAGTTGAACAAAGGAGACTATGGAGCCATGAGGGAGGAGCTGGCCAAAGTCAAATGGACGGATATCCTAGCAGAAAAGACGGTGGAACAGCAATGGCAGGTATTCTTGGGAATAATGCACAAGGTGAAAAATCAGTTCATCCCCCGGAGAAGGAAGGATTCAAAGGGGGGAAGGGGCCACAGTGGTTGACAAAGGAAGTCAGAGATTGCATAGCATTAAAATAAAAAGTAGTATGACAAAGCTAAGGTGAGTGGGAGGACAGATGATTGGGAAGTTTTTAAGGAACAACAGAACTTAACTAAAAAGGCAATACGGGGAGAAAAAAATTAGGTACGAACGCAAGCTAGCCAGGAATATAAAGGAGGATAGCAAAAGCTTTTTTAGATATGTGAAGAGAAAGAAGATAGTTAAGAACAATTTTGGGCCCTTGAAGAATTAATTGGGTGAAATTGTTATGGGAAACAGAGAAATGGCAGAAGAATTTAATAAGTACTTTTAGATCTGTCTTCACTAGGGAAGACACAAGCAATCTCCCAGATGTATGGATGGGCCAAGGACACAGGGTAACAGAGGAAATGAAACAGATTGACATTCGGAAGGAAACGGTGATGAGAAGACTGATGGAACTGAAGGCTGACAAATCTCCAGGTCCAGATGGTCTGCATCTTAGGGTACTAAAGGAGGTGGCTCTGGAAATTGCGGATGCATTGGTAATCATTTTCCAATGTTCCTTAGATTCAGGATCAGTTCCTGAGGATTGGAGAATGGCTAATGTTATCCCACTTTTTAAGAAAGGAGGGAGGGAGAAAACAGAGAACTATCGTCCTGTCAGCCTAACATCAGTAGTGGGGAAGATGCTAGAGTCCATTATTAAAGATGAAATAGTGGCATATCTAGATAGCAGTGATAGGACTGGGCCGAGCCAGCATGGATTTACCAAGGGCAAATCATGCTTGACTAATCTATTGGAGTTTTTCGAAGATGTAACCAGGAAGTTAGACGAGGGAGATCCAGTGGATGTAGTGTACCTCGATTTTCAGAAGGCATTTGATAAGGTCCCACATGGGAGATTGGTGGGTAAAATCAGAGCTCATGGCATTGGGGGGAAGATATTGACATGGATAGAAAACTGGTTGGCAGATAGAAAGCAAAGGGTAGCGGTGAATGGGTGTTTCTCGGAATGGCAGGTGGTGACTAGTGGGGTGCCACAGGGCTCAGTATTGGGACCACAGCTGTTTACGATTTACATCAACGATTTAGATGAAGGCACTGAGAATAACATCAGCAAGTTTGCTGATGATACTAAGCTGGGTGGCAGTGTGACATGTGATGAGAATATTAGGAGAATTCAGGGTGACTTGGATAGGCTGGGTGAGTGGGCAGATACTTAGCAGATGACATTTAATGTGAATAAAACTGAGGTTATCCACTTTGGGAGTAAGAACAGGAAGGCAGATTATTATTTGAACGGTGTAGAGTTGGGAAAAGGAGAAATACAAAGAGATCTAGGAGTCTTTGTTCTTCAGTCACTGAAGGTGAATGAGCAAGTGCAGCAGGCAGTGAAGAAGGCTAATGAAATGTTGGCCTTTATTACAAAGGGAGTTGAGTACAAGAGCAAGGAAATCCTTTTGCATTTGTACAGGGCCCTGGTGAGACCACACCTGGAGTATTGTGTACAGTTTTGGTCTCCAGGGTTAAGGAAGGACATCCTGGCTGTAGAGGAAGTGCAGCGTAGATTCACAAGGTTAATTCCTGGGATGTCCGGACTGTCTTATACAGAGAGGTTAGAGAGACTGGGCTTGTACACGAAGGAATGAAGGAGATTGAGAGGGGATCTGATTGCAACATATGATTATTAAGGGATTGGACAAGATAGAGGCAGGAAATATGTTCCAGATGCTGGGAGAGTCCAGTACCAGAGGGCATGGATTGAGAATAAGGGGTAGGTCATTTAGGACAGAGTTAAGGAAAAACTTCTTCTCCCAGAGAGTTGTGGGGGTCTGGAATGCACTGCCTCGGAAGGCAGTGGAGGCCAATTCTCTGGATGCTTTCAAGAAGGAGCTAGATAGCTATCTTATGGATAGGAGAAGCAAGGGATATGGGGACAAGGCAGGAACCGGGTATTGATAGTAGATGATCAGCCATGATCTCAAAATGGCGGTGCAGGCTCAAAGGGCCGAATGGTCTACTTCTGCACCTATTGTCTATTGTCTCTCCAAGCGCAACAAACACTTCCCACTGCTGAATTAGTTGGAGAGTCCAGGATTGAGAGCACAGCCTCAGAATGAAGGGACGTCCCTTTAGAATTTAAATGAAGAGGGATTTCTTCAACTGAGTTGGGGGGCTGGGTGAATCTGTGGAATTCGTTGCCACAGATGGCTGTGGCCAAGTTAAGGCAGAGATTGGTGCGTTCTCGATTGGTAAGGGGTTTAGAAAACAAAAATCGGCCCTGAGAATGGCAGAGCAACTCAATGGAGGGCTGATTTGGAAGGCCTGACTCAGTTTGTATATTTTCTGACCTTATGGCCATAACCAAAGGGAAGTGTTGAGCTGAAGGTAAAATTATCTGTTGCCCATAGCTCTGTCCTGGACCCACTCCTGGAGCGAAGGCCTTCGACTCTCTCCCGGCCGGACGACGGCCTGGACAGAGAGGACCTCGATGGTCGAGTGAACAAGGCCAAGAGAAAAGAGAAGAACCTCAGTAAATCTCAAGTCATCTTTGAGAAGGAGCCAAGGAGCGAGCTCTCCCCTGACAAGGTCTGTTCTTCTGAAGTAGTAAGTACTTCAGCACTTTAACACCCAAAAGATTAAAGCAGGTCCTGAATCCAAACAGAACGTCACACACCCATCTTATCCAACCCTAAGCCATTTAATGGGTGACAGGGTGGAGGTACATCTCTACCAAAGGAGGTGTAAGGTGCTCCCTCCCTCCGCTAGCCTGCAGGTCACCCTCGGGCAAGGTGTAGCACCTGCTTAGCCCCCGATCAGGGGTCACGTGAAGCCACGGGAGCAGGCGGTGGACGGTCGTACGAACAGCCGGTGCGGATCACAAGTCCTGGTTTTGCGATCACTGACACCAGGCGGACAATCTCTGGAGAGTGTTGATAATGACTGAGGTCACCCGTCTTGTAAAGACACTGCCCAGAAGAAGGCGGCAATGGCAAACCAGTTCAGTAGAAAATTTGCCAAGAATAATCATGGTGGTGAGGAGACCACGGTCGCCCATGGATCACCCTGTATGTGTGGGGTGGGGGGGTGTCATCAATTTCCGCACTGTCTGTTTGTACGTTCTCCTCAGGTGACCGAGTGCTCCAGTTTCCTCCCACATCCCAAAGATGTCTGGGGTAGTTGGTAATTGGTCACATGGTTGTAATTTGGTATGGCGGGCCTCTCATCATGCTGTATCTCTAAATCAAAAATAGAAATCAGTGCAGATGTGATTGCTCCATGGGCCTGCATAGATTTTATGGGCCGACTGACCTTCTTCCTATAGCAACAGATGTGGAAATACAGACACCTGCTGTTCTCCAGAGAAATAGCCGTGTGTCCGGGTCATTGGGAAGCAATTAAACCTCTTGAACATCTATGGTCAAACCATCACTGTGACAGATTCCTGCCGAAGATGCAACTTTCCAGTCATCAAATTGAGTATCGTGAGCAGTTTTGTGCCCCTTATCTTGGAAGGGATGCGCTGGCATTGGAAAGAGCCCAGCGGAGGTTCACAAGAATGATTCTGGGAATGAAGGGTTAATGTATGAGTAGCGTTTAATGGCCCTTGGCCTGTACCCTTTGAAAGAGAGGATATATTTTTTCAGCCAGAGGGTGGTGAATTTTTCAAATTCATCGCCACAGACAGCTGTGCAGGGCAAGTCATTGAGTATATTTAAAGCAGAGGTTGATAGGGTCTTGAAGGATTACAGAGAGAAGGCAGGAGAATGGGTTTGAGAGGGTTAATAAATCAGCCAGGATGGAATGCAGAACAGACTTGATGGCCTAATTCTGTTCCTATCTCTAATGGAACTGGGTAGATAAATCGCCTTTGTTCTGGTTTACAGATTTCGCCCCTGAGACCACAGCGACCCAAGAGCCTTCAGGTTGGTGACAAGCGTCTGCCTACATTCCAGATCTTCTCGCAACTGACCCTGTCCCCATCGCAGGGCACGACACCCGCTACCACAAAGAACCCGAGTACGTACCGTGAGAGCCATGGCACGACACGACACATCTAACTCAGTCCTCCCAAACCTTCCTCAGTCCGAGCATTCATCAAATTGTCATTAGGGGCAGCGTGGTCGCGTCGTGGTTGGAGCTTTATAGCAACAGCGACTGGGGTTCAAGTCCCACAGCTGTCTGTGTGGAGTTTGTATGTTTTTCCCTTGACTGCGTGGGTTTCCTCCTACACCCCAAAGTTATACAGGTAGGGTTAGTAACTAGTAAGCATTGTTGTCTCCCATGCTGCCTTCAGACTCACCGGGGTCCTGTCTCCCACACTCCTTTTGTAAACCTTCTGGAATCACCGTAAAAGTTACTATTACCACATCTAAAAGAGCAAAATTAAGTTGATTGGAATGTGGGGGGACTATCAATGGGTCAGCACAGATTCAATGGGCTGAAGGACCTGTGTTTGTCCTGTACACTGTTGGGCTGGAGTTCTCTATCCGGAACTCAACAGGCTGAACACGGTCACCCTGTGTGATCAGGCAGACGCTTCGACAAGGCAATGGGATTATAGAGTCATAGAGCACTAAAGCACAGAAACAGGCCCTTCTGCCCTTCTAGTCGGTGCCAAACTGTTACTCCGTTTACTGGCATCGAGCTGCACCTGAATCTTCTACATTACGTTTTGAATTGAACTGCGGATGCTAAGTTAACAAATTTCACGACGTGCCAGTGATAGGGAACCTGATTCTGATCATATACCTGCAAATCCCCCCATCCACGTACTTAACCAAGCTTCTCTTAAACGTTGAAATCGAACCCACATCCACTGGCAGCTCGCTCCACATTCGATGAGTGAAGGAGTTTCACCCTTCACCCTTAACTCATGACCTCTAGTTCTAGTTTCACCCAACCTCAGTGGGGCTGGGCATGGGGGGAAATCACGAACAAGAAAAAATCTGCAGATGTTGAAAATCCAAGCAATGCACACAAGATGCTGGAGAAACTCAGCAGGTCAAGCAACATCTATGGAAAAGAGTAAACAGGGAAAGTTTTGGGCCAAGACCCGTCATCAGGACTGATGGCCTGAAACGTCAACCATACTTCTTTCCATAGACGCTGCCTGGCCGGCTGAGTTGCTCCAGCGTTTTGTGAGAGTTGCCCAGTGGAAGAAACAGGCTTCCATTTACCCGTTTTATACCCCTCAGATTTGTATACCTCGATCACAGGGGCTCCTGACCTTAGATGCCATTCAGCAAGGGGTCTGTGGACCCCAGGTTGGGAAACCCTGCTCTATCAAATCTCTCCTCATTCTCCTGCACTCCAGCCATTGAAGTCCTAACCTGCTCATTTCCCTCCCATTTAGGTCCTCCAGTCCCAGCAACATCCTTGTAAATTTTGTCTGCATTCTTTCAATCTTATTGTCATCTTTCCTGTAGGTAAGCAGAACTTCACACAGTACTTCAAATTAGGCCTCAATGGCTTACACAACTTCAACTTAACATCCCAACTCCATACTGTGATTTCTGAAGAGCAATGCACCAAAGTCTCTTATTTACAACCCTATCTGCTACCTGTGATGCCACTTCCAAAGAATTACGGATTACTGTTGCCTGATCCCTCTGTTCTACCAGAATTATGAATCTGTATTTTCAGATCTCTCTCTGACACAGGATGCAGAGTTTCAGGAAGTCTTTCTATCCCTTCCACAGGTCAGCCGCTGCTCCAGACTGGCTCAGAGACGACTCCCAGCCCTGGCGAGACAACCAACCCACCACCACCTCCTCCCAAGAGCAAACCCTTTGAGAACGGAAGTCAACGGGACTCCCTAAAGGTAACACCCTACCATTTGCCCCTCCCTATCCTGCTCTCAATCCCCTCCCCCTCCCACGAGAGGAAGAAATGAGGGAGTGGGGTGTGGGGGTAAAATGCTGCAGTGAGGGTGTGCTTGCTCAGATTTATGGCCTGACATACCCGTGAGGAGCGATGAGGAATAATCCGATGTCTGTGGTTCCTTGCAGCCCGCTCCACCACTTCCTGAGAAGAACTCCCCGCGGCCCCCACCTCCGCCTCCGAAAGCCCGACAATCTCAAGCGACCTTCCCGCACGGATACCTCCCAGGAGCCGAGTAGCCGGTGCCGGTCAGGATTTCCGCCGCCGCCCCTCCCCGGTGTGGGGGCGAAGGGAGGGAGGGATCTTTGTGGACGAGGTCTCCACGCGGCATCCAGGCGAAGGTAGAGCCGGTCTCAGGTGGAGAAAGAGTATAACAGGGGTTTGGCTCGCCCTGGGCGGCTGGAGTTCGCTGGAATCCATGCCCTTGGAGGGGGTCCTCACTCGCCCGGTCGGACGGCCACGCTGTCGTGGTGCTGCATGAGCCAACGTTCGTCAACTCCCACACTCCACTTCCCCCCGGGTGTCTCAACCGCGGACAGCGTCAACTGTCGCCCAGCCAAGCCCAGCAGCTGATTCAACACTGAAACCATTTGCCACCTTGGCACAAGGCCCCCTGAGGCAGGGGTACAGACAAAAACGCAGAGAGGAGAGAATCCACCCCCCCAACACTAAGCACAGTTTTCGTAACAGGGTTGGGGCAGGGGAGGTTAAAAAGCCCAATATAACGTGCTGCTGATATAGAAACAATATCCTAACTGAAGACATAACTGGAAAGGGGAAATATAAAGATCAAACAGAAATCAAAGGAGTAATCCCGGAAAGGGGTGACTATAATGTCAGTATTTCATTACACATTCTTTCTTCCTACGAGTATGAAATATGATTAGCAACGCACTCTTCATGTTGTATATTAAGCGCAAAAGAGGGAAATTAACATTAATTTAAGGTTCCTAATATTTGAATATAAGAATATTACCTGAGAGGACCAAGTTTACATAATTCTGTGACGACATTTCTAATCCCCAGTAGAGTTCCTGACTATATTGGGGCTGGGAGGAACCAGGAAAAGTTGGTGCGTGACTGAAGATGCAGAGAACACCCAAAATTCAGATGTGGGTAAATGGAACTAGGCTGGAAAACAGGAAAGCAGGGGTTTGATGGGCCAAAGGGTCTGTTTGTGTGCTATATGACTGTCAACCTTCTGATCTCACCTTATATTCACTTTGCTGAGCTAGTGGTGAGTAAGGACAGCTGCTGGAGGTGACAGGTTGGGTTTGAGTGACGCTTACGTAATCACTGGCGGTCTCCCCTTCTCCCCCAAGGTCCATTTGACATCTCCAGACCTCCAATCCCACTGTTCTCCAAATTAACAATCCCAGAAACATTCCAAACTCATTGGCTCCATTTGTTCTTTCTGACAACACAAACTCTGCAAGGACACACACACACACACACACAGTTGTAAGGGGAGCATGCTGTATTTTGGGCGCCATGTTGTGGTTAGCACAACGCTTTACGGTACTGGCGACCCAGGTTCAATTCCCGACATTGCCTGTACGGAGCTTGTACTTTCTGGCCGTGACCGTGCGGGTTTCCTTCCAGAGTCCAAACTCATACTGATTGGTAGATTCATTGGTCATTGTCGATTGTACCATAACTAGGCTAGGATTAAATTGGGAGATGCTGACCAGCACGGCTCAAAGGGCCGAAGGGCCTATTGGGCTCAATAAATAAATGAAAAACAGAAGAAAATCTGCAGCTGCTGCAAATTCCTCCTCAACATGCACAAAATGCTGGAGGAACTCAGCAGGTCAGGCAGCGTCTATGGCAAAAGGTACAGTCAACATTTTGGGCTGAGAGCCTTCGGCAGAAATAAATAAATTGATTGTTTGGGATTTCTAGCCTAGTTTTCCAATGTAATAATCCCCATTTTTTCCTCTCCTAGGTTAATTCTATTTTAATTTGAGATACAGAACTCTGAACAGTATAGCACAGTACGGGACCTTCAGCCCACGAGGTTCTTCTAGCCCACCCCATGATCAATCTAACATTTCTCTCCCCCACAGCACTGCATTGTTTCTTTCATCCAAGAGTTATTAAATGTCCCTAATGTATTTGCCTCCACCAGCCTTATCAGCACATTCCCCACAATCACTGCTCCGTGTAAAAACAGAACTTTTCTGACATTCCCCTCTATACTTTCATCCAATCTCCTTAAAATTATGCCTGCTTGTATTAGCCACTTCTACCCTGGGGAAAAGGCACTGGCAGTCCACTCTATCCATGTGTCATACACCTGTATCAAATCACCTCTCATCCTCCTTTGCTCCAAAGAGAAAAGCCCTCACTCATTCAACCTATCTTCATAAGACATGCTCTCTGATCCAGGCAGCATCCTGGTCAATCTCCTCTGCACCCTCTCTAATCCAGGCAGCATCCTGGTCAATCTCCTCTGCACCCTCTCTAATCCAGGCAGCATCCTGATAAATCTCCTCTGCACCCTCTCTAATCCAGGCAGCATCCTGGTCAATCTCCTCTGCACCCTCTCTAATCCAGGCAGCATCCTGGTCAATCTCCTCTGCACCCTCTCTAAAGCTTCCACATCATTATGTGCAGTATCATATGACATGGGCTAACATGGTCTTTGACCATGATTGTTCTTGGCAAATTTTTCTACTGTTGCCTTCTTCAGGGCAGTGTCTTTACAAGATGGGTGACCCCAGCTATTATCAATACTCTTCAGAGATTGGCTGCCTGGTGTCAGTGGTCACATAACCAGGACTGTGATCTGCACCGGCTGTCTCCATGGTTTCACATGTGGAGTGGGGTGGGGGGAGCTAAGCAGGTGCTTCGGAAGTGGGGGGGTGGAAGGGGCTCAGTACAACTCTTTTGGAATGAACACATCTCCCCCGCCACCCAAAAAAGCTTCCACATCCTTCCTTTATAATGAAGCGAACAGAACTGAACACAATACTGCACGTGTGGTCTAGCCAGAGCTTACTACTCAATTCCATGACTGATGAAGGCCGACACCACATGCCTTTTAAACCACCCTTTCCACATTGAGGAATCGATAGATGTGAACCCCTAGATCTGTCTGGTCCTACACACTGCTCAGAATCCTGCCGCGGTGAAGTTGGTCATTAGTTTGAGGATTCGAGGGCGCAGATGTAAAATTTAAGACAAACGATACGAGAAGAAGACAGACTGCACTCTAGCTCACGGGCAGATGGGACCACACAGTCCTCAAAGTCAAAGTAAATTTATTATCAAAGTATACGGCACCATGTACAACCCTGAGATTCATTTTCTTGCTGGGATTTAATGGAAAATAAAGAAGCACAGTAGAATTTCTCACCCCAACTACTTCAGGTGTATACCTTGCTGCTACAGGGTCCCAAACTGGAATGGGAGTGTTTTGCAAGGGAGCGTCCAGCTGAGGACGTTACTGGGTGGGTCGCTGGAACAAGCTTCCGTTTCTAAAACAGTAAATGAAAAATCAAACCACAACCCCGCAGATGCTGGAAATCTGAACTGAACATAAAATGCTGACAATACTCAGTATGTCAGGCAGCAGCTGTAGAGGGAGAACTTTTTGCTGGAGAGATTCCCAAAGAGCTTCCTCTCCACAGGTGCTGCCCAAACTGCTGAATTTTCCCATTATTTTCTATTTCTAACCAATCCTTGTCAATCCTATCCCAGAGACATGTGACTGAGAATTAAGATTGCAAAGTTCAGGCCAAATTAAAAGTGACATATAGCTCTTCAAATATGGCATTCAGAATTTTTTTTTAAACTTGATTCAGTTTAATCTTTAACATGCACTCCCAGTGTAAAGTTTGTAAATATAACTGATTTTTAAAATAAATGTCATTATTGAAATGAGTGCATTTGTGCTGAGCTCAACCATAACGAAGCGAGTCCTTTGATTGAATTCTAAACCGATGCTCTTGTTTCATTATTAAATATGATGAGTTTACCAAGCTGGCTCTTTGGCAGTCTGTTCTGGAGAAGTGAGGTGCCGGGCTGAATGAGGACGGAGACTAACACTCGCTATCTGCGCGAACCACAGACCGCGGGGACCTGACTGCTCGCTACAGACTTTGTCCCCCCCCCAACTCGGTGGAAGCATTGCAGAGCGGAGAATCTTTTGTGTTTTGTGAGAAGATTCAAGTTTGTTTATTGTCATCTGTCAGTACGAGTGCACAGGAGACCAAAGTTACTCCAGATCTGATGCACAATAAAAGTCATCATCATTATGTGCCGTGTAATATGTCCTGCAACCATGATTGTTCTTGGCAAATTTTTCACAGAACTGGTTTGCCATTGCCTTCTTCTGGGCAGTGTCTTTACAAGACGGGTGATCCCCGCTATCATCAACACACTGCAGACACTGACTGCCTGGCGTCAGTGGTCACATAACCAGGACTTGTGATCTGCACCGGCTGCTCGTACGACCGTCCACCACCTGCCCCCATGGCTTCACATGACCCTAATCGGGGGTGTGGGGGGGGGACTAAGCAGGTGCTACACCTTGCCCGAGGGTGACCTGCAGGCTAGCGGAAGGAAGGAGCACCTTACACCTCCTTTGGTAGAGACGCATCTCCACCGCATCTCACCACCCACAATAAGAATAAGAGACACCATGAATATAAATACATAAGATTATCCTATGTACTGTATATAGACCGATCGTATATGCAAGTGCCCATTTTTTAGATCAGCTCCAGTTTGTGTGTAGGTAAATGGTCCGGTGCGCGCCACAGTAGCGGAGTGGTTAGCACAGCGCCAGCAATCAGTTCAATTCCCACTGCTGTGGGTAAGGTGCTGGCATGTTTCCTCCGGGTGCTCTGGTTTTCTCCCACGTTCCAAGGATGAATGGGTGGGGCTTAGTGAGCTGTGGGCATGCTATGCTGGTACCGAAATCGTGGCTACTCTTGTGAGTGCCCACAGCGCCCAGGGCACGCCCTCTTCCCATTGTTATCATCGGGAAGGAGGTTTAGGAGCCTGAAGACATGCTCAGCAATTCAGGAACAGCTTCTTCCCCTCAGCCGTCTGATTTCTGGATGTTGAACCCATAAACACTACCTCACTTTTTTTTATTTCTGTTTTTTTTTGCACTACTTATTTTAATATATACCTACATACTTAGTGCATTTCAGTTTTTTTTCTTTATATTTACAATCTATTTCATTGTACCGCTGCCATAAGGTTAACACATTTCATGACATAGTCCGGTGATATTAAACACGAGTCTGATTCTCGGCCTGTGTTGGTCGTTTACTGCAATGAGGCATTTCACTCTATGTTTCAATGCACATGTGATAAATAAAGCCAATCTAATTCATAGCGATTCAAGATTCACTAAGACAGGCCCTTCAGCCCACTGCATCTGTACTATCCACCAAGCACTCATCTTTATGCTATAGCCCATTCCATCCTCCCCATGTTCCCATCATCTCCCTTCCACCCCTCACTTCACCTACACCCAAGGATCAATTTACTAGCAGCTAATTAACCTACTGAGCAACACTTTTTTCGAATGTGGGGGGAAACCCGCAGAGAGAAGGTGTGAACTCCACACAGACGAGGAAAGAACTGGGTTTTTGGCTCTGTGAGGTGGAGGCTTTACCAGGAACTCCACCCCGCCATAGCATGGAGAGGAGAACTGGACTGGGCGAGAGAGGGAGATCCAGCTTGCAAAATTATGCCCCCTCCTTTCCTCCAGACTGCTCCCAAAGATTTGTGGATAGGCTGGTTAATGCCCACTGCGTAAAATGTTGGGTGTGTGAAAGGGTGGTAGAGTTTGGGGAGGGTCAAATGGGAATGAATGTTAATGGGCCAGCACAGACTCTGGGCCAAATGGCCTTGATCAGTGCTCTGTGAAGATTGGCAAAATAAAAAGCCCAGAGGACAGGCGTCAAAGTCACAACACTTCCAACTGTACAAGTAGATTGAAACGGTGAGGAAAAGTTTTGAGGGCAGTGAGAAAAATCTCAATGAGGCTAATCTTAAGGAGCTGGAACTGATGGGTGGCAAGTATGGACATTGAGGGGCTGAATGGCCTCATTGCCCACTGATTTCTCAGGAAACCCACTCACCGCATGGCTGTGGAGGCCAAGACATTGGTTATATTTAATGAGGAGGTTGATAGGTTCTCGATTAGTGAAGATGTCAAAGGTTATGGGGAGAAGGCAGGAGAATGATTTTGAGAGGAATAATATATGCCCATGATTGATTGGCAGAGCAGACTCGATGGATTGAATGGCCTAATTCTGCTCCTATATCTCATGGTCTTGTGCATTAATTCTCCCCCCCCCCAAACAAAAACTGGTTCACCTGACAAATATTAGGAATGAGAATCAAATGCACATTAACATAAGAAATAGGAGCAGGAGTAGGCCATCCAGCCCATCGAGCCTGGAATAGAAAGGAAGAATTAAAAGCTGGAACAGCTCCTAAGACCAAGTGTATTAATCCTCAGGCTTGTCTGACCAAGAGCTTCTGAACAGCTGGATGAGAAAGATGGGGCAATCTCGCTGAAACCTTTGAATATTGAAAGGCCTACATAGAGTGGGTGTTTCTTATAGTGGGGGTGTCTAGAATAGAGCAACGTCCCTTTAGAACAGAGATGAGGAGGAATTTCTTTAGTCAGAGGGTGATGAATCTGTGGAATTCATTGCCACAGACAGCTGTGGAGGACAAGTTAATGGGTATATTTAAAGTGGAGGCTGATGGGTTCTTGATTAGTCAGGATGCCAAAGGTTACAGGGAATTGGCAGGAGAATGGGGTTGAGGAGGATAATAAATCAGCCATCGATGGGCCTAATGGCTGAATTCTGCCTCTGTATCTTATGGTGTTAACGAGTAATTCAATAAAGCCTGCTCATGCACACCGCCAGAGAGTTCACCGCCCACGTTCTGTTTAAACTCCAATCACAATTGATTATTTTCCACTTGCCTCAACCACGGTGGCTCCAACAACTCTAGTGAATCATCAGACAGCATCCTCACGTCAGCCATTACTGTCTGGTGTGGTGAATCCATTTTCCCCAGAACATCCTGGTGTAATTCTACACTGCGAGAGCATTGCGAGAGCATCCTCACGTCAGCCATTACTGTCTGGTTTGGAGCCCCATCCCTCTCACAGTATACAAGAACTACTGTGAATTGTCGGGTTAGCAGGGAAGTTCGTTGGCTGTGGTCTACCATCACTGCAGGACTGGTATGTGTCCAGGACAATGAAGTGGGCAGGAGATATCATTGTGGACACTCCCCACCCAGCAAACTACCTTGTCCAAGAGCTCTGTTCTGGAAAACACTATAGGGCTAGTAAAACAAAATCTTCACACCATCTTAAAAGTTCCTTCCCCCAGGAAGTAAATCTGATCAACCACTCTCGTTAGACCTCCACACCCCCTCTAGTACCTCAGTCACTGCACAAACATTTTAAACCACAGTTATCGTGCATTTACTGGGAAATACATGCTGGTATTTACGCACATTTTATTCTGCATCCATTCTTTAACCTCTAACTTTATTTTTATATAATTATTTACAATTGTTGAATACTGTTTTGTTGCATGTCACACCAACACACCACATCAAATTCCAAAATACATGCAAATATTTATGGAGAATGAAGTTGATCCTTGAACTGACTGAAAAGGGAATCAAACACATTAACAGAAAGGAGGAATTCAAAGATTAACAACTGCTTTGGCCAAGTGTATTAGTCACCAGTTTTGTCTAAAGCTTCAGAACCATCATTCCCTTGAATTTTTTTTTAAATACACTGCTGCATGGACCAACCATTGCTCGGAGAAGGATTTTTTACTTTACTTCACAGCCTGAAAGCTGCACGGCACCTTAATTGTTTTTTTTTTGTAATATGCACACCAACGAAACACAAAGCACAACTCACAGCTCAAGTAAACAATGCCAGGCAGTCTAAACAACTGATAGGCACAGTGGCAAAAGTAAAATGTTTTGACTGGATGGCATTGGCATTCAGTGGGCCATCAGCTTATTAACAATGAGCTGCCAGCTTCCATTCTGTGTTTCTTGTTAGGGGCCAGTGGAGATTACTCAGCTATCTGGTTGGCCAGGACCCAGCGGCCAGCGTGACAGCGAACAAGTCAGGCCAACATAAATGCAGGCACTCAGCAGAAACAACACTCAGTTGCACGCTGATGATATCACCTCGATTTGGTGACAAAACATTTGCAACCCAAACTCCAGACTCAGTGAAAAGCCTTACAAATTTACTTGTTTGGAGATGCAGCATGGAACAGACCCTTGTGGCCCAACAAGCTGTGCCAACCAGAATCCCAGCTATTTAACACTAGCCTAATCACCGGACAATTTACAATGACCATTTAACCTGCTAACTGGTCCGTCTTTGGACCGTGGGAGGAAACCGGAGCACCCGGAGGAAACCCACACGGCCACGGGGAGAACGTACAAACTCCTTACGGAGGGCACCAGATTTGAACTCCGACGGCCCGACCTGTAACAGCGACACACTGACCTGCAGCACTCCATGGCACTTCTGACAAATTCAAAGTATTGATTGTTCACAACTGGAGAATGGATGCAGTCATTGATATTGCTAGCTAATTAAAAGAGCTGACAGCAGAAAGTAATCATCGTTGTAAGCTTATGATTAGATGGTCCAGGGTACAGGTTTTAAATTGTAACTTAAAGAGGAAAACCATCGGTTTTAGTGGCTACATCGTTCAAACTTCTGAATGCAATTGTGAACTAATGATGTGTCTGAAGAAACCATTCAGACGAGTAAGTGGCCAACATTCTTAACTAAAGTTTAATACAACCCAACCTTTAATAAAACTCACTGAACCTCTAAAAGTACTCAATTAACCGTTATAAGGGTCTTACTGTACAGTACTGTTCTTTGTTCTATAATGCACAATTACTTGTCCTGTCACTCAATACATAGAATAGTACAGTCCATTCAGCCCACAGTGCTGTGCTGACCTAACCCTTTCCTCCTATGTCGCCCATTTTTCTTTCATCTGTGTGCTTATCTCAGAGTCTCTTGAATCTCCGTAAAGTATCAGCCTCTGCCATCACCCCAGCAGGGCATTCCACACACCCACCACTCTGTAAAAAAAACGACCTCTGACATTACCCCTACACTTTCCTTCAATCATGTTCAGATTATGCCTACTTGTGTTAACTGTTTCCACCCTGGGAAGAAGGTCAAAGTCGAAGTAAATGTATTATCAAGGTATGTGCAGCAATGTCACCATTCTACTCCCCTGAGATACAAAGAGTCTCTGGCTGTCCTCCCAGTCTGGGCCTCTTATCATCTTGTACATCTCCATCAAGTCACCTCTCATCCACCTTCACTCCAAAGACAAAAGCCCTGGCTCGCGCAACCTCTCCTTGCAAGGCACCAGGCAGTGTCCTGGTCAATCTCCTCTGCACCCTCTCTAATCCAGGCAGCGTCCTGATCAATCTCCTCTGCACCCTCTCTAATCCAGGAAGCATCCTGGTCAATCTCCTCTGCACCCTCTCTAATCCAGGCAGCATCCTGATCAATCTCCTCTGCACCCTCTCTAATCCAGGCAGCATCCTGGTCAATCACCTCTGCACCCTCTCTAATCCAGGCAGCATCCTGGTAAATCCCCTCTGCACCCTCTCTAATCCAGGCAGCATCCTGGTCAATCTCCTCTGCACCCTCTCCAATTCAGGCAGCATCCTGGTGAATCTCCTCTGCACCCTCTCTAATCCAGGCAGCATCCTGGTCAATCTCCTCTGCACCCTCTCTAATCCAGGCAGCATCCTGGTCAATCTCCTCTGCACCCTCTCTAATCCAGGCAGCATCCTGGTAAATATCCTCTGCACCCTCTCTAATCCAGGCAGCATCCTGGTCAATCTCCTCTGCACCCTCTCTAATCCAGGCAGCATACTGGTGAATCTCCTCTGCACCCTCTCTAATCCAGGCAGCATCCTGGTCAATCTCCTCTGCACCCTCTCTATTCCAGGCAGCATAGTGGTGAATCACCTCTGCACCCTCTCTAATCCAGGCAGCATCCTGGTCAAACTCCTCTGCACCCTCTCTAATCCAGGCAGCATCCTGGTAAATCTCCTCTGCACCCTCTCTAATCCAGACAGCATCCTGGTAAATCTCCTCTGCACCCCCTCTAATCCAGGCAGCATCCTGGTAAATCTCCTCTGCACCCTCTCTAATCCAGGAAGCATCCTGGTAAATCTCCTCTGCACCCTCTCTAATCCAGGCAGCATCCTGGTGAATCTCCTCTGCACCCTCTCTGATCCAGGCAGCATCCTGGTAAATCTCCTCTGCACCCCCTCTAATCCAGGCAGCATCCTGGTGAATCTCCTCTGCACCCTCTCTAATCCAGGCAGCATCATGGTAAATCTCCTCTGCACCCTCTCTAATCCAGGCTGTGTCCTGGTCAATCTCCTCTGCACCCTCTCTAATCCAGGCAGCATCCTGGTCAATCTCCTCTGCACCCTCTCTGATCCAGGCAGCATCCTGGTAAATCCCCTCTGCACCCTCTCTAATCCAGGGAGCATCCTTGTAAATCTCCTCTGCACCCTCTCTAATCCAGGGAGTGTCCTGGTGAATCTCCTCTGCACCCTCTCTAATCCAGGCAGCATCCTGGTAAATCTCCTCTGCACCCTCTCTAATCCAGGCAGTTTCCTGGTAAATCTCCTCTGCACCCTCTCTAATCCAGGCAGCATCCTGGTCAATCTCCTCTGCACCCTCTCTGATCCAGGCAGCATCCTGGTAAATCCCCTCTGCACCCTCTCTAATCCAGGGAGCATCCTTGTAAATCTCCTCTGCACCCTCTCTAATCCAGGGAGTGTCCTGGTGAATCTCCTCTGCACCCTCTCTAATCCAGGCAGCATCCTGGTAAATCTCCTCTGCACCCTCTCTAATCCAGGCAGCATCCTGGTTAATCTCCTCTACTCCCTCTCTAATCCAGGGAGCATCCTGGTCAATCTCCTCTGCACCCTCTCTAATCCAGGCAGCATCCTGGTCAATCTCCTCTGCACCCCCTCTAATCCAGGCAGCATCCTGGTCAATCTCCTCTGCACCCTCTCTAATCCTGGGACCATCCTGGTGAATCTCCTCTGCACCCTCTCTGATCCAGGCAGCATCCTGGTAAATCCCCTCTGCACCCTCTCTAATCCAGGGAGCATCCTTGTAAATCTCCTCTGCACCCTCTCTAATCCAGGGAGTGTCCTGGTGAATCTCCTCTGCACCCTCTCTAATCCAGGCAGCATCCTTGTAAATCTCCTCTGCACCCTCTCTCATCCAGGCTGTGTCCTGGTCAATCTCCTCTGTACCCTCTCTAATCCAGGCAGCATCCTGGTCAATCTCCTCTGCACCCTCTCTAATCCAGGCAGCATCCTGGTCAATCTCCTCTGCACCCTCTCTAATCCAGGAAGCATCCTGGTCAATCTCCTCTGCACCCTCTCTAATCCAGGCAGCATCCTGATCAATCTCCTCTGCACCCTCTCTAATCCAGGCAGCATCCTGGTCAATCACCTCTGCACCCTCTCTAATCCAGGCAGCATCCTGGTAAATCCCCTCTGCACCCTCTCTAATCCAGGCAGCATCCTGGTCAATCTCCTCTGCACCCTCTCCAATTCAGGCAGCATCCTGGTGAATCTCCTCTGCACCCTCTCTAATCCAGGCAGCATCCTGGTCAATCTCCTCTGCACCCTCTCTAATCCAGGCAGCATCATGGTAAATCTCCTCTGCACCCTCTCTAATCCAGGCTGTGTCCTGGTCAATCTCCTCTGCACCCTCTCTAATCCAGGCAGCATCCTGGTCAATCTCCTCTGCACCCTCTCTGATCCAGGCAGCATCCTGGTAAATCCCCTCTGCACCCTCTCTAATCCAGGGAGCATCCTTGTAAATCTCCTCTGCACCCTCTCTAATCCAGGGAGTGTCCTGGTGAATCTCCTCTGCACCCTCTCTAATCCAGGCAGCATCCTGGTAAATCTCCTCTGCACCCTCTCTAATCCAGGCAGTTTCCTGGTAAATCTCCTCTGCACCCTCTCTAATCCAGGCAGCATCCTGGTCAATCTCCTCTGCACCCTCTCTGATCCAGGCAGCATCCTGGTAAATCCCCTCTGCACCCTCTCTAATCCAGGGAGCATCATGGTAAATCTCCTCTGCACCCTCTCTAATCCAGGCTGTGTCCTGGTGAATCTCCTCTGCACCCTCTCTAATCCAGGCAGCATCCTGGTCAATCTCCTCTGCACCCTCTCTGATCCAGGCAGCATCCTGGTAAATCCCCTCTGCACCCTCTCTAATCCAGGGAGCATCCTTGTAAATCTCCTCTGCACCCTCTCTAATCCAGGGAGTGTCCTGGTGAATCTCCTCTGCACCCTCTCTAATCCAGGCAGCATCCTGGTAAATCTCCTCTGCACCCTCTCTAATCCAGGCAGTTTCCTGGTAAATCTCCTCTGCACCCTCTCTAATCCAGGCAGCATCCTGGTCAATCTCCTCTGCACCCTCTCTGATCCAGGCAGCATCCTGGTAAATCCCCTCTGCACCCTCTCTAATCCAGGGAGCATCCTTGTAAATCTCCTCTGCACCCTCTCTAATCCAGGGAGTGTCCTGGTGAATCTCCTCTGCACCCTCACTAATCCAGGCAGCATCCTGGTAAATCTCCTCTGCACCCTCTCTAATCCAGGCAGTTTCCTGGTAAATCTCCTCTGCACCCTCTCTAATCCAGGCAGCATCCTGGTAAATCTCCTCTGCACCCTCTCTAATCCAGGCAGCATCCTTGTAAATCTCCTCTGCACCCTCTCTAATCCAGGGAGTGTCCTGGTCAATCTCCTCTGCACCCTCTCTAATCCAGGCAGCATCCTGGTAAATCTCCTCTACTCCCTCTCTAATCCAGGGAGCATCCAGGTGAATCTCTTCTGCACCCTCTCTAATCCAGGCAGCATCCTGGTTAATCTCCTCTACTCCCTCTCTAATCCAGGGAGCATCCTGGTCAATCTCCTCTGCACCCTCTCTAATCCAGGCAGCATCCTGGTCAATCTCCTCTGCACCCCCTCTAATCCAGGCAGCATCCTGGTCAATCTCCTCTGCACCCTCTCTAATCCAGGCAGCATCCTGGTAAATCTCCTCTGCACCCTCTCTAATCCAGGCAGCATCCTGATCAATCTCCTCTGCACCCTCTCTAATCCAGGCAGCATCCTGGTCAATCTCCTCTGCACCCTCTCTAATCCAGGCAGTCTCCTGGTAAATCTCCTCTGCACCCTCTCTAATCCAGGCAGCATACTGGTCAATCTCCTCTGCACCCTCTCTAATCCAGGCAGTGTCCTGGTAAATCTCCTCTGCACCCTCTCTAATCCAGGCAGCATCCTGGTCAATCTCCTCTACTCCCTCTCTAATCCTGGGACCATCCTGGTGAATCTCCTCTGCACCCTCTCTGATCCAGGCAGCATCCTGGTAAATCCCCTCTGCACCCTCTCTAATCCAGGGAGCATCCTTGTAAATCTCCTCTGCACCCTCTCTAATCCAGGGAGTGTCCTGGTGAATCTCCTCTGCACCCTCTCTAATCCAGGCAGCATCCTGGTAAATCTCCTCTGCACCCTCTCTCATCCAGGCTGTGTCCTGGTCAATCTCCTCTGCACCCTCTCTAATCCAGGCAGCATCCTGGTGAATCTCCTCTGCACCCTCTCTAATCCAGGCAGCATCCTGGTAAATCTCCTCTGCACCCTCTCTAATCCAGGCAGTGTCCTGGTCAATCTCCTCTGCACCCTCTCTAATCCAGGCAGCATCCTGGTGAATCTCCTCTGCACCCTCTCTAATCCAGGCAGCATCCTGGTAAATTTCCTCTGCACCCTCTCTAATCCAAGCAGTGTCCTGGTCAATCTCCTCTGCAGGCAGGGAGGATGAGGGGGTGCGCTGTAGAGAGTAATGGTCCATGGGGTTTTCTGGCCAGTCTCTTCAACCGACCGCCATTCTTGGACCAGTAGCTTCTCTTCTGTTGTAGCAAACTCGATGTTTCTGTCGGTCAAAGTACTTACGTCAGTCACTCAGGAAGATGGGGGTTCCATAACCCCAACTGACCCAAGCAGGCCCAGAGCAACGTGGAACCATTTTCTCCCAGCAGGTTACCTCCGTGGGTTTTGTGACTGAGTCTTCCCACTGAGATACAAAGAATTTCTTCGTTCTCCCCGTGACTGTGTGGGTTCCCTGCCACAGTCTGAAGCTGTTTGTGTTCGGAGCATGGCAGCACTTGCGGGCTGCCCCAGCACAATCCTCGGGTGTGTTGGTTGTTGACACCAACAACACATTTCATTGTGTGCTTCGAAATCCATGTGACAATTAATGCTAATCTTCTTCACCATCACCTCAGCCTCTGGGTTCCTCATCACCAGCCCTTCTGCCCCCTGTTGATGCCTCAAATGCCACTGGACCTGTTTCAGTTGGCACCTTTGTTTCTTCGCTCAACACACCCAGACGTCCACAGTTTTGCTTTCAATGTGTTGGCTGCCTTAGTACGTAAAATCAGCTCAGGCGGACTGGGTGGGTGAGATCCAACGGCCAGGAAGGTGGTCCTGCAACGCTCAATGGAGAGTGAAGGGTATGACAAGGCAAAGAGGACGTCACGGTCATCCTCTGCGACCAATGAAGGTCCCCAGTTTGTGACACGTCTTCGTACCACTGGACCTGGGCTTCTGACGTCGAGGGAGTGGAACTGCCCCAGTGCAACAACTTTCACTTGAAAAACTCCTTTGCACAAGTTTCCTGTCATTGTTGGATGGGACAAACAGCCCTCCGGAAACTCAGTTCCCTACAAAGTCGGGTAACTCCCTGCTGAGTGCAGGAGAGGGTGAGAGTGCTATTTTACATCTTTGTCACCTGAAGTCTGTATTTCACAGCCTGATTGCCAGCTGGCTTCACAAAGCGGCTCCTGATTAGTGATCAAGGCCCCAGAGCACTCTTCAAATTAAATAGCCAATGCCCTCTGAACATTCTCCACAGACCAATAACCATCCTTGTTCAAGCTGCTCTGGGCTGGTTGTTAACCCTTAGCACCCCACATTTGTACGGCCCAGATCCCCTCTCGCAGTCACCAAATTCCTCGTGTAAACTGGCCTCCTTTCCCACCGCATTTCGCCGAGGTTTAGGGGATAGGCACACGGCCACAGGACGCTCCTGATTCCTCACAAGACGTCCGGGATCAATTTGAGTCAGAATCAGCTTTAATATCACTGGCATTTGTTGTAAAATGGGTTGCTTTGCAGCAGCAATATATTGTAAAATACAAAAATTATTGAATTACAGTAGATATATATATATTACACACACATTAAATGGTCAAATTAAACTAGTGCAAATATAAAAAGAAAAATAATGAAGTAGTGTCCATTTAGGAATCGGATGGCAGAGGGGAAGAAGCTGTTCCTGAAACGCTGAGTGTGTGTCTTCAGGCTTCTGTACCTCCTTCCTGATGGTAACAGTGAGAAGAGGGCACACCCTGGGTATTGGGGTCTTCAATGATGGACGCCACCTTTCTCAGGCATCACTCCTTGAAGATGCCCTGGATGCTACGGAGGCCAGTAGGTCAGACACTAGTATAAGGAGGACCTGGGGGGAGTAGATTTGCAACTGGTTGCTTGAGATTCTGTGTAGATGGAACTAATTAACATGGAGTTCAACTAACAACTAACTTTCTGTCTATTGGTCAACGGGGAATTGCTTATCCTAAAACGAATGCTGTCCAAACTAGAGTTTTTATTATTCTAATATAATTTCTTATCTTTATTCTTTGTTGCTACATCATTTCATTCTGACTGTATGACCATCTGGTATGGTGGATGGGGTGGGGCAGAGAGGAGAGGCCGCTGCACGGGAATGAAGCAGGCTGCAGAAAGTTGTAGCATCTTGGGCACAGAGGATGTTGGGGCCTCTCTGGAATGGAGCACAGAGCCCAGACCTCACAAGGCGCGTCCGTTTGCCTCGCCCTCCAGTTGTGATTCAGCAACGTCACAGGGCCTCGTATCCCTGAACGCTGCGCTCCCTCCACTAGCCTGCAGGTCACCTTCGGGCAAGGTGTAGCACCTGCTTAGCCCCCGATCAGGGTCACATGAAGCCATGGGAGCAGGTGGTGGATGGTCGTACGAGCAGCCGGTGCAGATCACAAGTCCTGGTTATGTGACCACTGACACCAGGCAGACAATCTCTGAAGAGTACTGATAATGGCTGGGGTCACCCGTCTTGTAAAGACACTGCCCAGAAGAAGGCAATGACAAACCACTTCTGTAGAATAATTTGCCAAGAACAATCATGGTCATGGAAAGACCATGATTATCCATGTCATACAACACGGAGCATAATGATTGAATGATTTTAATCTCCCTCTACTCCAATCAACTCCCCTGAGTCTCCAGAATGGGAAAAGTAATCACTTAAGAGGTGGATCTGTGATCCTGATTGGTTTTGGTGACAATCTAATTGTGTTTTGCTTCAGTAAGCTATGGACAGATACAACACAGAAAGGCCCTTCAGCCCATCAATTGAACACTGACCATCAACCACCCATTTACACTCATCCAACATTAACCCAAAGTTTTTAATTTCCCACAGATTCCCATCAACTTCCCCACCCCCCACCCCAAAATCCTACCTCTCACCCACACGCTAGGGGAGTATTTACACTGACCATTACACCTACTGACCCACATGTCTTTGGGATGTGGGAGGAAACCGGAGCACCAGGGAAAATCATGCACAAGAGTGAGAACGTGCAAATTCCACACAGACAGCGCCACCGGTCGGGATCAAACCAAGATCCCTGGAGCTGCATGGCAGCAGTTCCTCTAATACTAAGCCCCTGTACCAACCGAAAGAGTTCCCCTAATACCGAGCCCCTGTGCCAACCGATAGAGTTTCACTTCTCCCCAGAGTTATATCGAGAGTGAATGAGCAAGAAGCAAGGCGGTATGCATAAGGTAATCTCTTTATTTTGTTTCTACTCGGCCGACTGGCGTGACTTCAGGCATAGTGTTATCAAGGGTGAAGGTGGCACCGGGGTGGGGGGGCTGAGTGGGTTAACTCCAGATGATCCTCTCAGTCAGCGCACTGCGATTTGACGACATTCCGACCAAAGTTTCTTCCTGTCTGGAATGAACTTTGCCTGAAGGACACAAGAGGCAGGAGATCAAAGAACAAAGCACAGTACAACACGGTACAGCCCGTCAGCCCACGTCGTTCTGCCAACCCTTTGACCTACTCCAAGATCAATCTAACACCTCCTTCCATTCGTTTCATCCATGTGCCTATCTATTAAATGCCCCTAATGTATCTGTCTCTACCATCACCACTCTCTGTGTTTGCCCTTCTCATGTTCCGACTTGTGATTTTCTCTTTGATGTTACTGCTGCAAAACAACTTTCCCTTCGTACAAGTCAGAGATGATAAACTTGATTCTGATTCTAAAAGGTGGAACACTACCGAGTTGGTGTGTTGATAGAAACCCAATGATTCCTGCACCTCTGAGGGTGATAGATTATTGGAGTAAGTCATGTTTTGAAGTACATCTTACAAATGGTTCATTAAGGTTGTTACAGCCGGGGGTGGTAATGGGGACAAGCTCCCACTACCTATCAATGGCGTGTGTCTCAAATAGCCTCTGACAGCCAAGTCCAGCTTCTGGCCTTCACGTGTGGCTTAGCTACGAAGCCCAGCAGAACTGTTTCTACTGACAGGAGAAGGGGCAAAGGCGGATAACTGGTGCCTTAAAACTAGTGGCTTCGGATAGTTGGCCGTGTTTGGCAGCTCATCTCAGAGAGGGAAATCTCTGATCTGAAACCTCCGCTGCCTTGTGGCTCTACCCACTCATGGGGAATGCTTCGGGAGTAAATCCCGAAGAAAACTCCAGAGCTGAATTCCCTACATTGAGCTCAATGCTAACTGACAGTTCATGTGATGCTGCTGGTACCAAACTCTGCTGTTCCTTTGGGTTCAAAGGATGTGTGGAGATGGGGAGCTTGCTTCATGGGTAACAGCCTGCTCTCCGTATCGTACTGCCCAGGCTTGTGAATCTAGAAAGTTTGGACACAACATCCATGGTCAACCCTGACCAAGGAAGGCCCTCACCTCACCTGTTACAAATAAAGCTCATCTTTTAATGTTCTGATTAAATATTGGTAAGGGTTGATGGGGACGTGGTGAACTATGTGCCTGTCTGGACACGCCCTCTGCTGACTGCCCCTGTGGCTCCTCCCACAGACCCCTGTATAAAGGCGATCTGAGGCCTGACGCTCGGCCTCAGTCTCCAGGACATGGTATGATGGACACTCACTCCTGGTTCCTTCTCCCAGTCAATAAAAGCCGATATCTCGCCTTACGTCTCAGAGTGAGTTATTGATGGTGCATCAGGGGACGTGCCAAATTTCTTCCGTTTCCTGGGCTACAGGGACTGCTATGTGCTTTCATACTTCTGTTACCTTCTGCCCAGCGGGAGTGGGGGAGGGGGGGAGAGAATGAAATACACCATGTGTCAAGCAGCAGCTGTGATGAAAGAAACAGTCGATGACCTGAAACATAAACTCCTGTTTCTTTCTCTAAAGGTGCCACCTGACCTGTGGTGTATCACTGGCATGTTCTTTTGTACATAGTGGCCACTTTATTAGGTACACCTGTACACCTGCTCTTTAATCCAAATATCTAATCAACCAATCACGTGGCAGCAACTCATTGCATAAAAGCACACAGACGTGGTCAGGAGGTTCAGCTGTTGCTCAGACTAAACGTCAGAATGGGAGAAGAAACCCACCTCTACTACCACCCCTGGCAGGGTGACTTTGATTGTGGAATGATTATTGGTGCCAGACGGGGTGGTTTGAGTATCTGAGAAACTGCCGATCTCCTGGGATTTCCACGTACAACACTTTCTAGAGCAGGGGTCCCCAACCTGTTTTATACCTTGTTCCAGTACAATTAAGCAAGGGGTTTGTGGACTCCAGACTGGAAACCCCTGCGAGTCTAGAGTTCACAGAAAATGATGTGATAAACAAAAAACAGCTCTGTGGGCAAAAAAAAGCTTTGTTAATGCGGGAGGTCAGAGAAGAACGGCCAGACTGGAAGGCAACAGTAACTTAAATAACCACACATTACAACAGCAATGTGCAGATGACCATCTCTGAATGCACAACACGTCAAACCTTGAAGTGGATGGGCTACAGCAGCAGAAAGCCATGGACATACACTCAGTGGCCATTTTATCATGTGCAGGAGGTGTCTAATCAACTGACTGGAGTGTATATTACATTCTGTCTTTGAATGCCTGGAGGTGAAGAGGGTTTAACCCTTTACCTTACCTTGGTACGCCTGGAGCAGTCTGGGAAGAGATGCTCACTCTGCAGCAGCCTTTCCACACTACCTGCGGTCTGCAACAAAAATAAAATTTACTCTGGTTACACACACAAAACGCCAGAGGAACTCAGCAGGTCAGGCAGCATCTGTGGAAACGGGTATAGTCGATGTTTCGGACCGAGACCTTTCAGCAGGACAGGAAGGAAAGAGGAGAAGTCAAAGAACACTGGTAAACTGTTCCCCATTGAAGAAAAGACATGGCAGTACCAAGGACTTTACATTGAACCTTTTGAAAAAATACCTTGAATTAAAATGTTCACATGCCAATTCCTAATTCTGTCTTGGTCTCAGCGATGACTTAGTTGGTCTAAGTATTAAATTAACAAATTAAAGCCCTTGGCAAGTTTTTTACTGAGTCGCTAACGAAAGGTGGTTGTCACAAGTTAGAAGTTAGGTTTTTATTTTCATTTAAAATTTTGTTTGGTTTAAATTTCTTTCTCGGTTAACTTTCTCGGATCTTGCGTTTTTAAATTGCAGGGAAGACCAAAGTTCATTATGTGGGTGTGGTATGACCTGGATGATCACAGTCTTTCCATGACCATGATTATTCTTGGCAAATTTTCCTACAGAAGCAGTTTGCTACTCCTTCTTCTGGGCAGTGTCTTTACAAGACGGGTGACCCCAGCCATTATCAATACTCTTTAGAGATTGTCTGCCTGGTGTCAGTGGTCACATAACCAGGACTTGTGATCTGCACCAGCTGCTCGTACGACCATCCACCACCTGCTCCCATGGCTTCACGTGACCCTGATCGGGGGCTAAGCAGGTATAACCATATAATAATCACAGCACGGAAACAGGCCATCTCGGCCCTCCTAGTCCGTGCCGAACTCTTAATTTCACCTAGTCCGTGCCGAACTCTTAATCTCACCTAGTCCCACCTACCCGCACTCAGCCCATAACCCTCCACTCCTTTCCTGTCCATATACCTATCCAATTTTACCTTAAATGACACAACTGAACTGGCCTCTACTACTTCTACAGGAAGCTCATTCCACACAGCTATCACTCTCTGAGTAAAGAAATACCCCCTCGTGTTTCCCTTAAACTTCAGCCCCCTAACTCTCAAATCATGTCCTGTCGTTTGAATCTCCCCTACTCTCAATGGAAACAGCCTATTCACATCAACTCTATCTATCCCTCTCAAAATTTTAAATACCTCGATCAAATCCCCCCTCAACCTTCTACGCTCCAGTGAATAGAGACCTAACTCGTTCAACCTTTCTCTGCTACACCTTGCCCAAGCAGAGGGAGGGAGTGCCTTACACCTCATTTTGTAGGGTTATAGCTCCACCCTGCCACCCCAAGTATGAAGCCAAACAAACTAAAGCACATTTCAAGTATTTTACCGAGTCATTGACGAAAAGTGGTTGTGACTTCAGAAGTTCAGATTTTCATTTAAAAGTTTGATTTGTTTAAATTACTTTTATGGCTAACTTCTTACGAAGCTGCATTTTTTAGCTTGCATGGAAGAACAAGTAGCGAGCATATAGCATAAATCTCAAAGGCGATTGAAGTCAGGTAGCACAAAGGAACTGACTCCTGGAAACAGAAAGGGGAGATTCTCTTTCCACAGACACTAGCTAACTGGTGGAGGCTGAAGGGTGGGTCAGTAAGACTGCAGGTGATGCAAAGGCTGCTGGTGTCGTGGATAGTGTGGAAGGTTGTCGTAGGTTACCACAGGATATCGATAGGATGCAAGTTGCCGATCTGGGCTGAGAAGTGGCAGTTAGCGACCAATCCGGGGAAGTGTGAAGGAATACACTTCGGAAGGTCAGATTTGAAGGCAGAGTACAAGGTCAATGGCTGGATTCTTAGCAGTGTGGAGGAGCAAAAGGATCTTGGAATCAGGGCCCATCAATCCCTCAAAGATGCCACGCAAGTTTATAGGTGACAAACATGGGGTCCCACCCTGAGGTCTATGGACCCCTTGCTTAATGGCATTGGTCCCTGGCATAAAAAAGGCTGGGAACTCCTGGTGGGTTTTCAACACAGAAATACCCTGCCAGGAGTAGTGGTAGGGGTGGGTTTTGTACAATGAAATACCCTGCCAGGGGTGGTGGTAGAGGTGGGTTTTGTACAATGAAATACCCTGCCAGGGGTAGTGGTAGGGGTGGGTTTTGTACTATGAAATACCCTGCCAGGGGTGGTGGTAGGGGTGGGTTTTGTACAATGAAATACCCTGCCAGGAGTAGTGGTAGGGGTGGGTTTTGTACAATGAAATACCCTGCCAGGGGTGGTGCCTGAAGGAGATTCAAGAAACTTAGGTGGGCAGGTGGATGAAAGAAATATGGAGGGTTGTATGGGGCTGGGGGAGGGTTAGATTGATCTTGGAGGGGGTTAAAACTTGTAAATGCCTGCAAGAAAATGAATCTCAAGTTACTATATGGTGACTTATACGAACTTGGATAAAAATTAAGATCGTAAAACATAGGAACAAATTATGTTATTCAGACCATCAGTTCTGCTCCACAATTCCATCATGGCTGATTTATTATCCCTCTTAATCCCGTTCTCCTGCCTTCGTTTCGGAATCTTTGACACTTTGACTAATCAAGAACCTATCAACCTCTGCTTTAGTTATGCTCAGTGACTTGGCCTCCAGAGCTGATTGTGGCAATGAATTCCACAGATTCATCAGCGTCTGGCCAAAGAAATTCCTCCTCATTGTCGTTCTAAGTGGATGTCCTCCTATTTTAAGGCTGTGCCCTCTGGTCCTAGCCTAGACTATAGGAGACATCCTCTCTGCATTCACTCTATCTAAGCCTTTCAAACGGCTTCAATGAAATAGGTTTGAACTCTGAACTTTGAGAAGCCAGAACTGGGTGTTGGGGTTGTCTTAATCTGAAATCCACCCCCCCCCCCACCACCCCATCTTGCTCATGCTGCCCTGCAAGGGGCTCAGGTGAGGAGGCGTGGAGGGAAGGAGATAACCTGAGGGAAAGGGGAGGGATGAAACAGGGAGGAAGATACCTACATCCTGGAAGGAGTCAACGACATCAACAGCAGCTTCCCGCTTGCCGCCTGGACGCATGTTGAAGGACCAATGTTGGGCGGAGAGTAAATTGACCAAGATGGCGGCCAGCACAAGGCTGACGAGCATTCTCTTTGATGTCAGCATCCTGCAGAGGAAAATCTCCGTCTAAATAAGGACAGAAAAATATTACCCTAGAAGCACAAAAAAACCCACTTTGAATATTGTAAAAATTCAGGAAAGAGACAGATGTCTACCTGCTCTAAACTTCCTCTGTAATTGCAACACTGTCTGCATTCTGCTTTGTACTAAGTTTGGAATGGTCTGTCTCGATGGCACACAAGGCAAAAACTCTTCACACCCAAATTGGGGGAGTTCAGCAGATTAAGCAACCTCCAGGGACCATGATAGTGTAGTGGTTAGTGTGATGTTACTACAGCCGAGGGCATCAGAGTTCAGAATTCAGAATTCAATTCCCACACCGTGTGCATACGTTCTCCCTGAGACTGTGTGGGTTTCCTCCAGGTGCTCTGGTTTCCTCCCACAGTCCAAAGGTGGGAGGTTAATTAGTCGGTGTAAGTCGTCCCATGATTAGGCGAGGGCTAATAGGTAGGTTGCTGGGCGGTGTGACACGTTAGGCTCTGTTGCTAAATCAGGGGTTCCCAACCTGGGGTCCACGGACCCCTCGGTTAATGGTGGGGGTCCATGGAACAAAAGCAATTGGATATCTCTGCTCTAAATAAATACATTTGATATAAAGAAACATCTGTGGAGTGGAATAAAGAGTTGACGTTTCCAGCTGAGACCCTTCACTAACTGTTTCTCCCCCTCCGTAGATACTGCCTGACCCGCAGTGTTCCAGCACTTGGTGTGTGTTGCTCAAGATCTCCGGCATCTGTGCCATCTCTAGAGTCTGTAAAAGCTTTATTTCAGTACATCTGACAGTAAAGAACCAATACCAAAGCAGCCCAGACTATAAACAGCGGATACCAAGTTTATAGGATAAATATCAAAGATTGCAGTCAGAAATTCCAGGATTGAGTGCGGTTAGTGTAACACTGTTTAAGCGCCAGTGACTCAGGTTCAGTTCCGCCACCGTCTGTAAGAAGCTTGTACGTTCTCCCTGTAATCGCGTGGATTTCCTCCGAGTGCTCGGGATTCCTCCCACATTCCAGAGTCGCTCAGACAGGGTTAGTGACTTGCGGGCGTGCCAACACTTGCAGGCTGCCCAGCATAATCCTCGCTGATCTGCTTTGACGCAAATGCCAGATTTCACTCTGTGCTTTGATGAATATGTGACAAATAAAGCTCCATCTTTAATTTTATCAATATTTGTTTATTGAGGTACAACAAGGAATCGGCCCTACAAGCCGCAGTGCCCAGTAACCCCCCAATTTAACCCAAGCCTAATCGCAGGGCAACGACCAATTAACCTACCAACCAGTACGTCTTTGGACTATGGGAGGAAACTAGAGCACCCGGGGGAAACCCACACGGTCACGGGGAGAACGTGCAAACTCCTCACAGGCAGCAGTGAGAACTGGTACTAACCACTACGCTACCATTTAAAATTGCCACACTAAACAGTCCAGCTCTGGTAAGCAAAGCTCCCTACTCCATAGAAGTGTCCAGTGAAGGATCTTACAGGCTGGAGTAAAGTTGAACGTAGCTTCCCAGGCATCGGAGTTATTCCATCTGTGCCTGGGCCGCTGGTGGGACTGTCCAGCCCAGCTCTCGTTACGTTTCAGTTTTCAGATGTTGGATTGCTCAACCGATTGGGGCATTTCCAACGACTCTGCAACTTATAAATTCTTGGAATTATTTATTTGCTATATATAGGTACTTAACATTTTAATTTGCACAATTTGTCTTCTTTTGCACATTGCTTTTTGATCAGTCTTTATGTAAAGTTTTTCATAAATTCTACAGTATTTCATTATTTTCCTGTAAATATCTGCAAGAAAATGAATCTCAAGGTGGTATAGGGTGACATATATGTACTTTGATAATCAGTTTGATTCAACAAGGTTCCCCTCCATTCTTCTAAACTCCAGTGAGTACAGGCCCAGGGGCATCAAACACTCCTCATACGTTAACCCTTTCATCCCTGGGATCATTCCCATTACCATCTTCTGCATCCTCTCCAATCCCAGCCCATCTTCTCCTGGATAAAAGGCCCAAATACGTCAAGTGTGGTCTGACCAATGCCCTATAAAATCTCAAACATTACATCCATAACGTCTCGTCCTCTCAAAACGAATGCTAACGTTTCACTTGCCTTCCTCACAGCTGCAAGTTAACCTTCAGGAATCCTGAACGAGGATTCCCAAGTCCCTTTTTGCACATGGGGTGACACCACTATGGTGAAAGTGATGCTGGACTTTGCTAGGTGGGGAAGTTATGTAGAGAAGTTCTCCAGAAAGGTGGAACTGTGTTGAATGATGTCCTCAGTGTAATTCTGAAGTACTGAGGGAGAGTGGGGGTGTAAAACATTCTCCCCACAAATTTTGTGACCTTCTTGGTTGCTCAATCTCACCCTTCAGTGGCAACAGCACCATCAGCAGGAGCCGGGTACCCGCCAGCATTCTGCATCTCCTGCCCTGACGTGTTGGAAGGGCGCCAGGGCTCTTCACCCACAGCAGAGGCAAACTTCAATGTACATTTATTATCGAAGTATGTATATGTCACCATATACAACCCTGAGATTCATTTTCTTGCAGGCATTTACAGGAAAATAAAATACAATAGAATTTATGAAAATCTATAAAACAAAGACTGACAAACAACCAACGTGCTAAAGACAAACTATGCAAATAATAAAAAATAAATAACCTTTTACTCTGTTGTATATCTCATCATCGTTATGTGCCGTGTCGTATGACGTAGGTGATCATGGTCTTTCCATCGCCATGATTGTCTTGGTAAATTTTTCTACAGAAGTGGTTTGCCATTGCATTCTTCTGGGCAGTGTCTTTACAAGATGAGTGACCCCAGCCATTATCAATACTCTTCAGAGATTGTCTGCCTGGTGTCTGTGGTCGCATAACTAGGACTTGTGATATGCACCGGCTGCTCGTACGACCGTCCACCACCTGCTCCCATGGCTTCACGTGACCCTGATCGGGGGCTAAGCAGGTGCTACACCTTGCCCAAGGGTGACCTGCAGGCTAGTGGAGGGAAGGAGCACCTTACACCTCCTTTGTAGAGATGAATCTCCACCCTGATACCAAATATATTTATATAAAATAAATTGTATTTATTATTTCTTTTTGTAGTTTTAATTTTATAATTTCTAACATTTATGGCACACAGAACTGTGGCATTAATTTCAGAATATCTCAACTGGCCATATATCTCCTTCATCTCTATCTCATCCAATCCTCTCCTTCCTCTTGTTATTAACTATCTTCCCTCAACCCCATTTATTACCTTCCTGTCTCACCTGACCTCTTTATATTCCCTCTACACTCTCTGTGGTCTCAACCATCCTTCTGTCCCTGCAGTTGCCGACCGACCCATTGAGTCCCTCCAGTAGTTTAGGTTTCTCCCCAGTTTTCAGCATCTGTCATCTCTTGCATCTCCTTCCAATCTCCCTCATACCTTTATAGGAGGCACCAAGTTCCCCGATCTCACCCCACCTTCAGATACAAACCTTTTCCCCTCTGCAGTTTCCTTCAGTTACAGGGTAAGGATGAATAGCTTTGGACTTCATTCTCTGGAGTGTAGGAGAATGAGGGGAGATTTGATAGAGGTTTACAAAATTGAGGGGTATAGGTAGGGCAAGTGTATGTCCACTGAGTTTGGGTGGGACTACAGCCGGAGGTTAAGGAGGAAAGGTAAAATGGTTAAGGGGACCATGGTTAAGGGGACTTCTTCACTCAGGGGGCAATGAGAGTGTGGAACGAGCTGCCAATGGAAGAGATGGTTGTGGGTTAGATGTCAACATTTAAGAGAAATTTAGATAGATAGATTCATGGAGGAGAGGGGCTTGGAGTGCTATGGTCCAGGTTCAGGCCGATGGGGCTAGTCAGCATAATAGTTTGGCACAAATTAGAAGGGCTGAAGGACCTATTTCTGTGTGTTGGTGATGATTCTATGGTAACTCTGTGCAAACTAAGACCATGCGCTTCCAACTTAGAGCAAGTCATGCAGGTGGAGGTTGGAATGTCCAGACTTGCACAACTGGATCTCTGGCTACAAATTCAAGTCTACCTTGCCTGCCTCGGTCAGGCCCTCTCAGTTACACTCAGTGGCCATCGAGTGCATGTTTGTGGTCTACTGCGGCTGTAGCCCATCCGTTAAGGTTCAACGCATTGTGCATTCAGACGCTCTTCAGCGCTCCTCCGTTGTAGCGTGATTGTTTGAGCTGCTGCCACCTCTCACACCAGTGAGTGTTTTCACCCACAGAACCACTGCTCACTCTTCTTAGTTCCTCACATCGTCCTCGAGACTGTTGTGCGTGAAAATCCCAGGAGATACTCAAACCACCCCGACTGCCACCAATCACTCCACCGTCAAAGTCACTTTGATGACATTTCTTCCCAATCTGACGTTTGGTCTAAACAGAGCTCCCCAACCCGGGGTCCACGGGCCCCTTGCTGAATGGTATTGGTCCATGGCGTAAAAAAGGTTGGGAACCCCAGCACCTCTTGACCATGTCCGCATGCTTTTATGCAATTATGATTAGATATTTGCATTAGCGAGCAGGTGTACAGGTGTACCTAATGAAGTGGCCACTGAGAGCAGATCAGTTGTCACTGTTCACTGACAAAGCTCAAACAAAAAGCTTTGTCTACCGCTGGACTGAACCTTCGTCCCTCAACCACACTTCATTTACGTGTACAAGGAGAACAGTTCAGCCGCTTTCACTAAACAAAGAAATTGTATTTTTATACACAAAATGAACTGGTTAGATACAGCTATTGATCCGATGGAAACCTGGGGCTCGTCTGAATCCCCTTATTTGCATATTTAAGTACCGATCATAATACATGGTGACACACAAAACGCTGGAGGAACTCAGCAGGTCAGGCAGCATCTGTGGAGAGGAATAAACTTCTTTCCCCTCCACCCGACCTGCTGAATTCCTCCAGCATTTTGTGTACGTTGCTCTAGATTTCTAGCACAAGCAGAATCTCTTGTGTTAAACGAAATTCATATTTTAGGTTATAATAAACAAGAAAATCTATATGTTAAGGGCCAATAATACTTGGGAATTAGTAAGATAACTGTCCAATCATGAGTGTCGCCCTAGAACCCCCCTTTGCATTTTTACCTTGTCTTGGTATTCTCGGTGACTTTGGTTCCCAAGTTTGACAGAAAGTCTGTACAAAGTTTTCAAAGATTGTGCTCAGCCTGGGTGACTGCGTAATGTCTGCACACTGTCACTGACCCCTTATCAACTGACTGAACGTCCACACTCAGAAAAGGCTGTGCACAGGACAGCCCAGTTCTCAAAGGTTTGTGTTCAGCTCGAGGCTGCACAGAGTTTGCTCTCTATTCCACCATTTTAACCCTCATCTTAGACCAGGGTTCCCCAACCTGGGGTCCACGGGCCCCTTGCTTAATGGTATTGGTCCACGGTTGGGATTGCCATTCAGCCCATCAAGTCTTCTCCCCAATTCCATCACGGCTGATTTATTTTCCATCTCAACCCCATTCCTCTGCCTTCTCCCTGTAACCTTTGACACCCTTTCTAATCAAGAACCTATCAACCTTCACTTTAAATATACCCAATGAGTTGACATCTGCAGCCATCTGTGGCTATGAATTCCGTCACCTGACTAAAGAAATTACTTTCCATCTCCGTTCTAAAGGGACAACCTCCTATTCTGAGCCTCCGGTCCTTGACTCTCCCACTATCAGAAGCATCCTCCGCACATCTACTCTATTTAGGCCTTTCGATATTCTGTAGGTTTCAATGAGATCTCTCCCTTATTCTTCTAATTGCCAGAGGACAGACCCAGAGCCGTCAAATGCTCCTTAAGCTGCACATGATGTGAGATATCGCCATTTACTGGTGGCCGACGGTGTAATGTAGAAAACAGGAGAATGACAATGAAAGAAGTACAGGCGAGAACGCAACGTGCAGAAGCTCCTTACCTTGCTGAAGCTAGTCTCAGACTTCACTGCTCTGTGGCGACTGTGCTTGCTGCTTATATAGCAAGATGACACGAGGAGTCCTCCACATGAAGCCACGATTATGTTCGGTTTATAATCCCTTCCTCTGTCATTACTGAGCAGCAATTCAAAGGCATCAAATTGCTTGGCAATTTAGTCCCTCGGGAGCGACTTACTTCCTCAACGTGGCCGGCCAATAAACGAAGCAGGAGACGCGAAAGGACGCGGATCCTGCAGTCTGGAGCAGAACAAAACGCTGGAGGAAGTCGGTAGGTCAGATCCAGATTCAGATTGATTTACCACGTGTACATCGAAGCACGGAGTGAAATGTGTCGTTTACGTCAACAACCAACCCAGTCCGAGGATGTGCTGGGGGCAGCCCGCGAGTGTACGCACAAACAGTCCGGCCACAACGTAGCGCGCCCAGAATCAGAATCAGGCTCAGCGACACCGGCATACGTCATGAGGCTTGTTAACTATGCAGCAGTGCAATGCAATACATGATAATACAGAGAAAAAACTGTGAATTACTCCAAGTATATATATATATATATATATCAAATAGTTAAATAAATATTGCAAAATAAAGAAATAAAAAAGTATTGAGGTAGTGCTCATGGGTTCAATGTCCGTTCGGAAATCAGGTGGGGGAGAGGAAGAAGCTGTTCCTGAATTGTGCCTTCAGGCTCCCTGATGGTAGCAATGAGGAGAGGGCATGTCCTGGGTGGTGGGGGACCTTAATGATGGACACCGCCTTTTTGGTGCACTGCTCCTTGAAGATGTCTTGGGTGCTACAGAGTTCTGCAGAACAACACAGAACACAGCAAATGCAAAACAAATCCCTTTTCTCCCGCCTGCTCACCCACACATGAGGAAAGTTCTCCAATCGCAGAACAGGCCTCCAGCCTCAAGTCCCCAGGCTTCAGCCACTGGGCTTCAACTTCTGGTCTTCCGATCCACCTCCGGACTTTGAACTTTAGTACTGACTCCCGGACTAGCTGAGGGCAGGACTCTGAACTCCATGCCTTGAATGCTCTGGCCCTTGGGCCTCCTACTCGCAAGAACATCTGTTCCCAGGAGCCATGGACCTGGGACAGCCCAATATCCTCAGATGTCCTCTGTCACCCATACACATCACTGGCTTTTGAACGTAGGACGCATAGCAGAAGCCTAGACTCCAGCCTGATTTCTAACTCTCCCATATCCCTGTTCCTAATCCTCAATCTGACCTATAACTCCTCTCCCTGTCCTCAAATCCATCTCCACAAACTTAAACAACTAAATCTGAGCCAAGACCTCATCAGAAACCACAGTTCGGAATAGGTGGCTTTGTTGCCAAATTTGCAGATGATATGAAGATTGGTGGAGGGGCAGGTAGTGTTGAGGAAACAGGTAGGATGCAGACGGACTTAGACAGATTAGGAGAATGGGCAAGAAAGTGGCAAATTAAATACAATGTTGGAAAATGTATGGTCATGGACTTTGGTAGTGGAAATAAATGTGTGGACTATTTTCTAAATGGGGAGAAAATCCAAAAATCTGAGATGCAAAGGGACTTGGGAGTGCTTGTGCAGATTAACTCATAGGTTGAGTCAGTGGTGAGGAAGGCAAATGCAATGTTAGCATTCATTTCGAGAGTCTAGAATACAAGACCAAGGATGTGATGCTGGGGATTTATAAGGCACTGGTGAGGCCTCACCTTGAGTGTTGTGAAGGGTTTTGGGCCCCTCATCTTAGAAAAGATGTGCTGACGTTGGAGAGGGTCCAGAGGAGGTTCACAAGGATGATTCCAGGAATGAAAGGGTTATCATACGAGGAACATTTGATGGCTCTGGGTCTGTACTCACTGGAATTCAGAAGGATGGTGGGGGGGGGGGGGCGAATCTCATTGAAAAATTTTGAATGTTGAAAGGCTTAGACAGAGTAGATGTGAAAAGGATGGTGAGAGAGTCTAGGACAAGAGGGCACAGCCTCAGAATAGAGGGGCACTCTTTCGAAACAGAGGTGCAGAAAAATTTCTTTAGCCAAAGGGTGGTGAATCGGTGGAATTTGTTGCCATACGCAGCTGTGGAGGCCAAGTCCTTGGGTGTATTTAAGGCAGAGATTGATAGGTTTGGACATGGCATCAAAGGTTACGGGGAGAAGGCCAGGAAATGGGGTTGAGGAGGAGAAAAGAGGATCGGCCATGATTGAATGGTAGGGCAGACTCGATGGGCCAAATGGCCTAATTCTGCTCCTATGTGTTATGGTCTAAATGCCAGCAGTGTAGTGGGTAGTAAGTAAGTAAATTCAGTGCCTATAAAAAGTACTCATCCCCTTGGAAGTTTTCATATTTTATTGTTTTACAACATTGAATCACAGCAGATTCAATTTGGTTTTTTTGACACTGATCAACAGAAAAGTGAAAACTAACTTCTGCAAATTGATCTATATTTATTACAATTACTAAACACAAATAATTTATTGTATAATTACTCACCCCCTCCTAGTCAGTATTTAGTAGATGCACCTTTGGCAGCAATTACAGCCTTGAGTCTGTGTGGATGGGTCTCTATCAGCTTTGCACATCTGGACACTGCAATTTTTCCCCCATTCTTCTTTACAAAACTGCTCAGGCTCTGTCAGATTGCACAGGGATCGTGAGTGAACAGCCCTTTTCAAGTCCTCTCCAGGACATTAACTTTGTTGTTTTTAAGCCATTCCTGTGTAGTTTTGGCTTTATGCTTGGGGTCATTGTCTTGCTGAAAAACAAATCTTCTCCCAAGTCACAGTTCTCTTACAGACTGCATCGGGTTTTCCTCCAGGATTTCCCTGTATTTTGCTGCATTCATTTTACCCTCTACCTTCACAAGCCTCCCAGGGCCTGCTGCAGTGAAGCATCCCCACAGCATAATGCAGCCACCGCCATGTCTCACGGTAGGGACGGTGTGTTTTTGATGATGTGCGATGTTTGGCTTACGCCAAGCTTAGTGTTTAGTCTGATGGCCGATAAGCTCAATTTTGGTTTCATCAGACTATAGAACCTTCTTCCAGCTGACTTCAGAGTCTCCCACATTCCTTCTGGAAAACTCTAGTCAAGATTTCAACAATGGCTTTCTCTTTGCCACTCTCCCATAAAGCTGCCACTGGTGAAGCACAGTTGTATGTGTAGTCTCTCCCATCTCAACCACTGAACCTTGTAATTCATGCAGAGTTGTCATGGGTCTCTTGGTGGCCTCTGTCACTAGTCCCCTTCTTGCACGGTCACTCAGTTTTTGAGGACAGCCTGCTCTAGGCAGATTTACATTTTCTTTCCATTTTCTGGTGATTGACTAAACTGTTCTCCAAGGGACATTCAGTGATTTGGAAATTTTCTTGTATCCATCTCCTGACTTGTGCTTTTCAATAACCTTTTCATGGAGTTGCTCGGAGTGTTTTTTTGTCTTCGTGGTGTAGTTTTTGCCCAGGATACTGACTCACCGGCAGTTGGAGCTTCCAGATACAGGTGTATTTTTACCACAATCAGTTGAAACCCCTAACCTACACATGGAGAATTTCTAAAACCAATTGGCTGCACCAGTGATGATTTGGTGTGTCATATTAAAGGGGGTGAATACTTACACAATCAATTATTTTGTGTTTTATATTTGTAATTAATTTAGATCACTTTGTAGAGATCTGTTTTCACTTTGACATGAAAGGGGGGTGTGGGGTGTGAATACTTTTTATAGGCACTGAATATTAATAAATAATAAAATATATTCCAAAAGATTGGCATTTAGCGTAAGACATGTAATGCCCGGGGAAAGTTTTCACTGCTAATGTAAGAGTTTTTCTGTAGCAGGAGTGTTTGGGTTATGGAATGTGCGTCGTCCAGTGAGGGGAGTGTTTTCTCTTGACACTGAGGTGATCTGGATCTTTGGTTCGGTGGAAGATGGAGAGAGAAAGGAGAGGTCGTAGACACCAGAAAGGAGTGGACTTGGAGTGGGGCCGGGAGTCGACGAAGCCCGGGGGAAACCGATGGAGGACGAACGGAAGATGCACGTTAGACTGTTTCATTAAAATGGGCCCTTTTCTTTTTGTTTTTATTTACTAACCCTTTAGTCAAATTGAGAATTATAAAGCTAATTTGTTTCATTGCATACGGTGTATGGTACTGATTTGTAACGGGAACGCATCGTGCAGCATCTGCTCAAACAGGAGGTTCTGCACCTCAGATTTCACACGTTTGGCGGGATCAGAGACCGTCTTCCCCTGACTAACACTCCAGAGGGTTACAGTTGCATTTAGACACAGGCCAAAAAGTAAACTGTTGAAGTGAGGAGACATGGGTAGCAGCAGGGAGTTTAGTGTTATCAAAGCTTGGGGGAAGTAGCTGTTTCTCCACCTAATGGTCCTTGTCCTAATTCTACTTTACCTCCTGGCTGTTGGTAGGGGGTGGGGGGAGATTCTGGGATGGATGAAAGGCATTCTTGACAATGCTAAGAGCTCTGTGTACACAACCCTCCTGATAAATATCTCAAATAGGTGGAAGAGATAAAATCAATATACCGATATTTTAATCTCTCCAGCCCTCTCCCCAGTCACAAACCACTGGTTCTCTCCCCTCCTAGCTCGCCTCAAAGCTCTCCCTAACTCTGATGAGAGATCTTCCGCCTGGAACATTAACCCCTGTTTCTCTCCACAGACACCACCCAGTCTGCTGATTGTTTGTATCTTTTCCTGCTTCACACTTAGTGACCACTCTGTTAGGCACAGGAGTGGAACCTGACGCGGACTTCCACTGCTGTTGCCCAACCACTTTAAGGTTTGACGTGGTGTTCAACCAGAGATGCTCTTCTGCACACCGCTGATGTAACGTGTGGTTATTTGAGTTACTGTCACCTTCCTGTCAGCTTGAACCAGTCTGGCCATTCTCCTCTCACCTCTCTCAGTAACAAGGTGTCTTCACCCACAGAATGCCACTCACTGATTTTTTTTTGCTCTATTCTCTGTAAACTCGAGAGATTATGGTGTGTGAAAATCCCAGTTTCTGAGATACTCAAACTCCTCCATCTGGCACCAACAATCATTCCAGGGTCTAAGTCTCTTAGATCCCTTTTCTTCCTCAATCTGATGTTTGGTCTGAACAACAACTAAACCTCTTGACCATGTCTGCAATGCTTTTATGCATTGAGCCGCTGCCACATGATTGGCTGATTAGATACTTGCATTAACGAGCAGGCGTACAGGTGTACCTAATTAAGGTTGGCTGATTAAGGAGGCCTAATAAAGTATTTCAGATTCCCTGCCTTTTGCAGCAGTTCACTGGCTGATACCAACATCCAGTCAGAGAACCAACCCCAAGCAAGAGTCTGTCTCTCTGGGGAAGGAGGGGGGTACTGGAGAAAATGTATTAAGGAAGCAGACAACTTTCCAAATTTCACTTGGCGCTGTTGCATTTCGAGATACAGTTACACAACTTTAGGAATTAAGAGTGCGGAACTGAATCACTGCTGTTTGGCGAGTGTGGGAAGCGCTAAAAATTGGTGATTAATGGGAGGATTAATGTGATAATTGGACTCCAGAAGTCTACCTCCTCCAGTGTTCAATTACTGGATTATGACTGCAAATCCCACTGAGATGTTTCCCTTTACCCACTAGTTAGACAAGATTAATTCTGTTTTGCACACTGTAGATGTTTTAAAGGGTTTAGGAAAATGTGACGAATTGTTCACCTCATATTCCATCAGTACAACTTCCTACCTTTTTTTTGGGACTTTGCTTCACACTTCTCTTGAAATCAGACCCCTTGGAGTTTTGATCACAGACAAGAGAAAATCTGCAGATGCTGGAAATCCAAGCAACACACACAAAAAGCTGGAGGAACTCAACAGGCCAGGTAGCATCTTTGGAGAGCAGCAAACAGATGAACTCAGCAGCCCAACAGCATCTATGGAAAAGGGTATAGTCAACGTTTTGGGCCAAGACCCTTCTTCAGACTTCAGGTCCTCCAAAATGTTCTTGATTTATTTTGAAGGTTCCAAAATTAATTGAAGTCCAATTCTTTTCCTTTACTCTTGTGTGTGATATTTGGAAGATCATTAATTACCCACCTTGCACTGAGAAGGTGCACTGGCTTGGGATCTGTCATGAGCAGCCGAGAGAGTAAATGAACCGATGTGAGGAAACCAGGACAGTTTGGGATTGAGAGGGAAAACAAAGCATTGTCAGAGTTGTAGAGTACAGGTGGTGGGAAATGGATGTTGGGAGGAGGTCCAGGGAGACTGCACAAAGGGCAGAAAGCTTCACTTTAAGCTGCAGAGGTGAAGGAGGGGTGGATAAGCCAAAGCTCAAACTACGTACATTATCAAAGTATTTATACATTATACAACCTTGAGATTAGTCTCCTTGCAGGCAGCTACAAAACAAGGAAACCCCCCAAAAAATTTTTTAAAGACCCTCAGACATGCAACAGAGAAAAAAGCAATTCATGCAAATAATAAATGCAAGCAAATAGCGAACTGAAGCCCACAAAGAGAGTCTGTCCATAGAACCTTAGTTCAGCACAGAACTTAGTTCCCTCGCCTCAGGCCCCGACACCCTGACCTTTTCAATCTAGCCTGACGGCTAAATCATCGTCCAGACATGGCTTCAGTCCGCTCTGGGGCCTGGACCCCACCCAGCGCTTGAATCGATTGAACCTCGGGTCTTCCTCGCTCTCAGCGACAAAGGCTGTGCATCCAATAAGGCGAGACTAAATTCGCCCTGGTTCATCAGCAGCTTACCGCCATGACAAATCCAAACTCAGATTCAGCTTTCTTATCACTTGCATGTGTTGTGAAATTTGTTGTTTTGTGCCAGCAGTACAGTGCGAGACATTAACAAAAATAGGCCATAAGATATAGGAGTGGATTTGGGGCTATTTGGCCCATCTTTGTAAGTTCAAATGAAGAATAAACAGTGTAAAACAGGAATACTGAGGACATAGAGTTCATGGAGCATTCAGAAACCTGATGACAGAGGGGAAGAAGCTGCTCCTAAAATGATGAATATGGCTCTTCAGTCTCCTATACTTCCTCCCTGATGGTGCTAATGAGAAAAGAACATCTCCTGGGTTATGAAGGTCCTTCATCATGGATGCTACCTACGAGGCATCTGCTTTTGAAAACATTTTTGATGCTGGGGAAGGTTGTGCCCACAATGGAGCCAGCTGAGACACAAACCTCTACAGCAGGGATTCCAACCTTGGTTATGCCATGGAGCCTTACCATTAACCAAGAGGTGCATGGACCCCAGGTTGGGAACCCTTGCTCTACAGCTTCTTTCATTCCTGTGCAATGGAATGCTTTGGATGCAACCAGTTGGAGGGCTCTCCATGGTGGAAATTTGTTAAGAGCCTTTGGTGACATATCAATTCTCATCAAACTCTTAATGAAACAGAGCTGCTCCTGTGCCTTCTTCATAATTGCATCAATATGTTGGGCCCAGAAAAGATCCTCAGGGAAGTTGACAGCCTGGAACTTGAAGCTGCTCATCCTTTCGACTGCTGAACCCTCAATGAACACTGGTGTGTGTTCTCCCAACTTCCCCTTCCTGAAGTCCACATCCAATTCCTTGGTCTTGCTGATGTTGACTGCAAGGATGTTGTAGTGGCACCACTCAGCTAGCCTCTTAGACATTTTCTTTATCCTGATCATTTCTCCCCCACCCTCCTTGCAACTTAAAAAACCTCTTTTAAAATATAAAATTAAACAAACATACTGGAATGAGAAATAATCAACATTTCAAGACAAAGACCCTTTGTTCAAACTGGGAATCTTCCTGGTTTAGATGAAGTGTCTTCAACCAGAAACTGTAACTGTTTCTCCTTACCACCGGATAGGGGCAGAATTATGCCATTCAGCCAATGAAGTCTACTTCACCATTCCATCACAGCTGACTTATTATCCCTCTCAACTCCATTCTCCTGCTTTCTCCCTGTAACCTTTCACACTCTTACTAATCAAGAGCCTATCAGCCTCCATTTTAAATATACCCAAACAGTTGCCCTCTACATCCACCTGTGACAATGAATTCCATAGATTCATAACCCTCTGGCTAAAGAAATTCATCCTCAGCTCTACTCTAAAGGGACATCTTCTATTCTGAGGATGTGATCTCTGGTCCAAGACTCCCTCACTATGAGAAACATCCTCTCTATGTCCACTCTATCTGGGCCTTTCAATATTTGATAGGTTCCAATGGGATCCCCTCCCCCATTCTTCTAAATTCTGAGCACAGGCTCAGCGAGCAAACCACCCCCCATAATTAACCCTTTCATTCCTGATATCATTCTCATGAATCTGTTCTCCAACGTCAGCACATCTTTTCTTAGATAAGGGGCCCAAAACTGCTGACAGCATTCCAAGTGGGGTCTGACCAAATCTCACGCACACCCTCCAATCCCCATTTCACAAAAGACTCGTTGCTCTAGTCCAGCAGAGAACATGGAACGGTGCAGCAGGGCCAGGCCCTCCAGCTCACCATGTTGTGCTGTTCCAATGCTGTCACAGTTGGGGTAAGAGGATAGTGGCGTTAAGTTCCCACTACCTAATAAATGCTCCCAATGACATGCATCTCAAATAGCCTCTGACAACCAAGTCCAGCTCCTGACCTTCATATGTGGCTCAACCAGTTTCAACTGACAGAAGTATTCTAAAAGTAGGCTGTGGTGCACTTGGATTTTCAGAAGGCCTTTGGCAAAAGTTCATAGTATTGCAGGAAAGGTTCTAGCATGAAAAAAGCCTCTGCTGATTGGCAGGAAACAAAGACTGGAAATAAAGTGTGCCTCTGGTTGGCTGCCGGTAACTAGTGGTGTTCCACAAGGGTCTAGTTTGGGACCACTTCTTTTTACATTGTATGTCAATGACTTGGACGATGGACTTGAGGGCTTTGTGGTGCTTGTGGACGATACAAAGATAATTTGGGGGCGGTGTTGAGGAAGCAGGGAGACTACAGAGGAACTTAGACAGATTAGGAGATAGAATACAGTATGCAGTGTCAGGAAGTTTATGATCATGCACTTTGATAGAAGAAATGAAAGTGTAAACTATTTTCTAATTGAGAGAAAATTCAAAAGTTTGGCAGGATTCCCTAAATGTTAATTTGCAGATTGAGCTGGTGGCATGGAAAGCAAATACAAAGTTAGCATTCATTTTGAGAAGGCAAGAATATAAAAGCAAAGACCTAATGCTGAGGCCTTGGAGTATTGTGAGCAGTTTTGGGCCCCTTATCTAAGAAAGGACGTGTTGACATTGGAGAGGGTTTAAAGGTTCACAAAAATGATTGTGGGATTGAAAGTGTTTGATGACTCTGGGCCTGTACTCATTGGAATTCGGAAGAATGAGTGGGGATCTCATTGAAACCTATCGAATGGTGAAAGGCCTTGATAGAGTGGATGTGGAGAGGATGTTTCCTATGGTGAGAGAGTCTAAGACTGGAGAACACAGCTTCAGAATAGGGGGATGTCCATGTAGAATGGAGATGAGGAGGAATTCACTGCCTCAAGTGGCTGTGGAGGCCAAGTCATTAAGTATACTTAAGGTAGAGGTTGATAGATTCTCGATTAGTCGGGGCATGAAGGTTTATGGGGAGAAGGCAGGAGACTGGGGCTGAGAGTGAAATAGATGACTAAATGGCTGAGTAGACTTGATGGGACAAATGGCCTAACTCTGCTCCTAGATTTTATAGTCTTATGGAGAAGTGGCAAAGTGGGGGTTACAGGTGCCTTAGATGAAACTCATCGGCCATGGTTGGCAGCTCATCTAGGAGCAGGAAAGCTCTGATCTCAAAACCCCGTTGTCCTGTAGCTACACCCATTCATGGGGAAGGCTTCAGGAGTAAATCCAAAGGCAAAAGCCAGTGCCAGAGTCCCTAAGGCAGCCCTATTTTGAGTTCAATGCTAACCAGCAACTCTTTTGACACCACTGATGCCAAACTATATTAGTCTCTGCCATTCCTTTGGATTCATCAGCTGCACTGAGAAAGGGAGCCTACTGCATGGGCAACAGCTTGCTTTCCATCGTGTACAACCCTGGCTTGCGTATCAATACAGCTAGGATGCAACATCTATGGTCGACCCCAACCAACGGAGAACCTCAATGGCACCTAATTGCTTCTGCCTGAACATGGCCCATTTTCCTCCATTTTCTGCACATTCATGAGCTAACAGCCTCTTAAACAGTAGGGATTCTGCAGATGCAGGAAAATCAGAGTAACACACACAAAATGCTGGAGGAACTCAGCAGGTCAGACAGCATCTATGGCGAGGAATAAACAGTGAATGTTTCAGACAGTCACCCAAAAAATTGACTCTTTATTTGTCCCCATAGATGCTGACTAATCTTAAATCATAATCTTAAAGAACTCTATCATATTTCCCTGCATCACCACCCCACCCACCACTGTGTAAAATAAAAACCTGCTCCCCACACACATATCTATGAATTTATTCCTCTCTCATCTTAAATGCATGCCCCCCAATATTGGACAGTTCAACCCAAAGATACTGTTTATTCTATCATGATGGCATCTGTTAGTCTCGTGAGACCATGGATCTATGTCTGGAAAGTCTTGGACTGTCCTCTCCAGGGCGCAGGCCTGGCCAAGGTTGTATGGGGGACTGGCAGTTCCCCAAGCAGCAGGTCTCCCCTCTCCAAACCACCGATGTTGTCCAAGGGAAGGGTAAGGGCTGATACAGCTTGGCACCAGTGACGTCACAGGAGTTGCCAGAGCAAGGTTGAAGGCAACGTCGGACTGCCTTAGGGACTCCAGCTCCGGATTTGTCCTCAGGGTTTACTCCCGAAGCCTTTCCCATGAGTGTGTATGGCCACAAGGCAGCGGAGATTTGAAATCAGAGCTCTATCGTGAGATCTAGGAGCAGAATTAGGCCATTTGTCCTATCAAGTCTGCTCTGCCATTTCATCATAGCTGATCCATTTCCCTCTCAGCCCCAATCTCCTGCCTTCTCTCCATATCCGTTCATACCCTGACCAATCAAAAATCTTATCAACTTCTGCCTTAAATAGACCTGATATCATAGCCTCTATAGCCTCCTGTGGCAATGAATCCCAAAGATTCACTATTCTGTCTGAAGAAATCCCTCAACTCCATTCCAAAAGGTAACTTCTTTCTTTTGAGGCTGTACCCTGTGGTCTAAGACTCTCCCATGATGGGGAACACCCGCTTCACATCCACTCTACTGACCTTCCAACGTTCCATAGGGCCCAGAATTAGAATCAGGTTTAGTATCATCAGCATATGTTGTGGAAGTTAACTTAGCGGCAGCAGTACAATGCAATATATATTATAGAAAATTTTTGAATTAAAGGATATATATATATAAAATAGTTTAAATGCAGTGGGAAAACAGAAATAATAAAGTAGTGAGGGAGTGTTAATGGGTTCAATGTCCATTCAAAAATCGGATGACAGAGGGGAAATGCTTTTCCTGAATCATTGAGTGTGTGTCTTCAGGCTCCTGTACCTCCTCCCTGATGGTAGCAAAGAGAAGAGGGCATGCCTTGAGTGGTGAGGGTCATTAATGATGGATGCCACCTTTTAGAGGCACTGCTCCTTGAAGATATCCTGGATATTACTGAGGTCAGTGCCCATGATGGAGCAGACTCTGCAGCTTATTTTGACCCTGTGCCAGAGCAGCCACCACCCCACCCCCCCCAATTCCAGACAGTGATGCAGCCTGTCAGAATGCTCTCCATGGTACAGCTGCAGAAATCTTTCAAGTGTTTTAGCTGACATACAAAATCTCCTCAAACTCCTAATGTCATGATTTCTTTATGCAGTCCGCCCTTAATCTTCTGAATTCCAATGAGTACAGGATCAGAGTCATCAAATGCTCCTCATCTGACAAGTCTATGTCAATGGCTCTCACATTCTATTCCCTTCTGAATATTTGACCACGAGTGATTAATAAGCAAGGCAACACAGAATTATTGAGTAACATTATTTTAATATAAATTAAGCTGTCTTTGAAATATTTGCCTAAACAAACAAGTACATTAAAACAAATAATGAAGAATAACAATGGTTCAGGATCCCAACAGATTCTTTAATGAACAATGAATTGGTTAATTGAAACTGAATGGGGAGAAGTTCAGAACAGCAACAGTAAGGTTGTGTTCCTTCTTAGTGTTGTGAGTGACTATTGTTCACCTTCCTCTCCCTCTCTCTACAGCAGGGGTTCCCAACCTTGGACCCAAGAGACTTCTGAGGACCCCGGGCTGGGAACTCCCTGCTCTACAGGATGGTGTTGATGCTTTAGTGGAGCTTTGCGGACGATCATGGCTGGAACAGTAGCCGTGTGTGCCAAAAGTTCACAAAGGCATTGAGCAAACGGGACCAGCTCGATGCTTTGTGCGCGGAGCTCCACGAAGGCCGGCTTACCTCAATGCGCAGAGTGCTGCCTTGCCAAGCTACGCCCGGAGCAACCAGCCTGGGAGGTGAGGGGATCGGCCGGTAATTCATGGAAGGGTTAACTTTCACAGCCACTATGTTGTAAATGCATCACCCCATCCTGTGGCCCTTCTTATTAGAGTTTATGGCAAAGTAGGTGAGCACTGCTTGCTGCTTGTGGGATCTCACTTTCACAGAGCTGGAACATAAATAATGCATGACCTACTGAGTTTTCCTGTACACAACACAGGACAAAACTCAAACACAACCACCTTCATAGAGTCTCCAAAGGTCACCTCAAATCGAAGTCTTCACTGTCAGTTTAAACAACACTTTGAGGAATAAGGTGCTATATAAATACCGGTATTTAAACTGTTCTCGTTGGGTTGAGGAGGAACACGAAGGTGTTTACGGTAGTAGCCCTAGACCGTACAACTCCAGCCCGATTCTCAGCCAACAGGCCGCTGCCTTCAGAGCCAGGAACAGAAAAAGCCAGCCTCAGCTCAGTGGATTGCCCACTGGTGAACCCATTGCCTTGTATAGAAAACACACAAGCTGAAAGGAGATCTGAGATGGGTTTATAAGATTATGACAGGCATAGACAAGGAAGACAGACAGTGTCTTTTTCCAGAGTTGAAATGCCTAAAACCAGAGAGAATGCATTTAAGGTGAGAGGGGTTAAGTTTTTTTTTGAACACAGAGAATGAATGGTGGGTGTCTGGAATGCCTGGATTGGTAGCAGGCAGATACATGTGGGACTTTTAAGAGACCTATAGATAGGCATGTAAATGTGAAAGGATATGGACATCCAGAGGGATTGGTTTAGTTGGCTATTCGATTATTAATTTAATTTGTTCAGTACAACACTGTGGGCCAAAGGGCCGTTCCGGGTTCTCTAAAGTTGTACACTCAAGTGGCCATTTCATTGGGTACACCTGCACACCTGTTTGTTAATGCAAAAAACTAAACAGCCAATCATGTGGCAGCAACTCAATGCATAAAAGCATGCAGACATGGTCAAGAGTGTTCAGACCAAACATCAGATCTAAGTGACTTTGAGCATATTGGTGCCTGACGAGATGGTTTGTCTAGAGGTTACAGAGAATGGTGTGAAAAGCAAAGAAACATCCAGTGAGCAGAAGTTCTAGGGACAAAAGAAGATTGTTAATGAGAGAGGCCAGACTGGTTCAAGCTGACAGGAAGGCGACAGTAACTCAAATAACCACACGTTACAACAGGGGTGTGCAGAAGAGTATCTCTGAACACACAACACGTTGATGGGCTACAGCAGCAGACCACAAACACACACTCAGTGGCCACTTTAATAGATACAGGAGGTATAGTGGCCGAGTGTTTGCACCCAAAACAAAAACGAGCAGCAATGGGGCTAGAACTGGACCACGATACCTCGTTAACACTGATTGAAATATATTCTTATCTACATATTACAGAGGTTCATACCACTGTATGCAGAAAGCAAAGCTGCTAGAGGAGAACTTCTTGATATGATCCACACTGGAGTTCAACTAATTTTCTGACACTGTGTTCCTGCAGCATGCAGACTGTGCAAAATATCTCCTACCTTACATCGGTGATGTGGTGTGATGGGAGCCAGATGGGAAAGTGCTGGGTCATCCCTGCACGTTCCTGCTACTCTCCCTTATTCTGCAAGTACCATTCGTGTGTGTATTACAGAGAATAAGGTAGAAGCAGGCTCAAACATGTATGTATCTCGCCCTTGGGTCCCATGCTTAACAAACTGACAGCATACGAACTTCTAACTTGACCCCCCTGCCCTGTGTGTGTGTGTGTGTGTGTGTGGGTGCGTGCGTGCATGTGTGCGTGTGCGTGTGTGTGTAAACATTTTAAAAATCTGCTCCACAAACCAGTATGGAAGCTCTACTGGTTAAACTCAAAACAAAAGTAACTTGGTTCCCAGGTGTGCGATGCAATGGCAGAAAGGGGTCACCTCTTGAGGGAAAGGTGGCGGGTAAAAGCAATACTTCGGCATTTAAATAGATTCCGAATCAGTTTGCTAAACACTGCACCGGAGGTGATCTGCACTCTTGTCTGGGGGAGGTACCTCGCTCCCCGCTTCTCCTCTTATCTCACACTCTGGGACATGTGTAAAGGTGTCAGCATCTCTTCGAAAATGGCTCCCTTCACGTTGGACCCTCGTAGGTTGGCCTCCTGCAGGTCGCAGCCAGAGAGATCGCAATTCTGAAATGGGTAAGGTTATACTGATCTCAGACAGTTCATTATACAAAAATAAACTCCAGTCATAATGAACCACACAATGCCTTTTCATTCTTACATTCAAAGTCAATTCAACAGACAAGGGGTTTTCACTGGTTAACGTCTGTTGATATTTGCCACATCTGTGCCTTCAAGACAAGCACTGCCTTAAAATGGCTGTGTACAAGAGACGATTTCCCTCTTCAAAGACCATAAGACTGTAAGACAGGAGCTGAATTAGGCCTTTCAATCCACCAAGTCTACTCCACCATTCCATCATGGCTGTTTTATTGTCCCTTTCAACCCCATTCTCCTGCCTTCACCCCATGACCTGTGACATTCTTACCAATCAAGAACCTTTCGATCTCCACTTCAAATATACACAATGACTTGATCTCTACAGCCATCTCTGGCAATGAATTCTAGAGATTCACCACCCTCTGGCTAAAGAAATTCCTCTTCATCTCTGTTGTGAAGATATCTCCTTCTACTCTGAGATGGGACTGTACCCATGATAAAGGGAGGAATCCTAGAACTTTGACCCAGTGATGGAGGACCGTAAGACATTCATACCATCACAGACACCTTCAAAAGACGGTGGTTCAAGAAGGTGTCATCAATCATTAAGGTCCCTCACCATCCAGGATACTCTCTCTCCTCATTTCTTCCAAAAGGGAGGAAGTATCGGAGCCTGAGACATACCCTCAACATTTTAGAAACAGCTTCTTCCCCTCTGCCATTAGGTAGAGGTAGATGCAGCATGTAGAGAGACCGTGAGGAAGGATAGGCAGTTGATATGCTAAAATGGCAATGGGGTGGGTTGAAGTGTGTCTATTTTAATGAAAGAGGGAGCATAATTTTAAGGTGGTTGGAGGGAAATATAGGAGGGGGAGGATCTCAACAGTTAAGTGCTTTACAGAGAGAGTGGTGGGAACTGAAACATACTCCAGAGGAGGTGGTAGATGCAGATAAATTAAGGGCATTTTAGAGACCCTTAGACATGGATGACAGAAAAAGAGGATTATGTTGCAGGGAAGAGTTAGATTGATCGCACAGTAGGTTAAAAGTTTGTGGACTGAAGGGTTTGTTCTCTGCCGTAATGTTTTATGTTCCGAACAGACCACGAACACTATCTTGCAATTTTGTCGTCTTTTTGCATTATTTTTTATACATTTCTTATTGTAACTGTTGGAAATCAATACTTTGCTAATACTTTTTATAAGATATTAAAGTTGTAGTTTAATCATTTGTACTTTAAACAAACTCAGGTACTTTTCAGTGTGTGGTTATTCATCCCCACTTACTGGCAGAAAGCAGCACAGCAGCTAAACTAACGCTGGTCACCTTTCTCATTTTTCATAGACTAAGTATTAGCAAATTACCCATATAATTGTGCAACCAGTGATTGGTTTAATCACAACACCATTAGATATGGGAGCAGAATTAAGCCATTTGATCCATCGCGTCTGCTCCACCATTTCATCATTTTCCCTCTCAGCTCCAGTCTCTGGCTTTCTCCCCATATCCCTTAATGCCCTGACCAATCAAGAATCCATCAATCTGCCTTAAATACAAAGACTTGGCCTCCATAGCTGCCTGCGGCACTGCTCTCTGGCTAAAGTAATTCTTTCTCATCTCCATTCTAAAAGGATGCCCCTCTACTCCGAGACTGTGTCCTCTGGTCCTAGACTCTCCCATCATAGGAAACATCCTCTCCGCATCCACTCTATCGAGGCCTTTCAACATTCGATAGGTTTTAATTAGATCACTCCTCATTCTTTTGAATTCCAGTGAAACAGCCCAGAGCCATAAAACGCTCTTCATATGACAAGTTGTTAAACCCTGTTTTGTGAACCCCCTCTGAACCCTCTCCAGTGTCAGCACATCCTTTATAAGGGGCCAAAACTGCTCACAATGCAAGTGGGGCCTCACTAGTGCTTTATAAAGCCTCAACATCACATCTTACATATTTATATTTATTGTTTTTTTATTAATATTGTAACCTTTATCTTACTGCATTTTTTTGTGTTGTGTTAGATCCGGAGTAACAGTTAGCTCTTTCTCCTTTACATTTGTGTACAGGAAATGACACCAAACAGTCTAGACATCTGCATAACCATATACAGTGGGTCTAAACTTAAAAGTACAAGTTTAAATTTTAAAAATTTGATTTTAAAACTCACTTTTTTTGTGAACCATTTTTAGATAAAATAGATAAGAAATCAGAATACATTTTGCCCATGACCGGCAGAAGACTGTATTCCATCTGTCAATTCTTTTCCCATTCTCTTAATCTGTCCAAGTCCAGATTCCCTGATACCAGAAGACATAGGAGAGGTATGTTTCCTCAACACAACCTGTCCCCTCCACCATCTGCAAACCTGGTCACAAAGCCATCAATTCTGTCATCCAGATTAGAACATATAAAGTGAAAAGTAGTGGACCCAACACAGACCCCTGGGGAATGGTTTTCCATAATGTTCTTGATTTTAATCAAAATCTCCACCATGGATGTTCCCAAGCCTGGTTGCGAAAGGAGGGTTGGACATGGAGCTACTAACCCCATCCTGTAAAGACCCAGCACTACAGAAATGCCACCAACAACTCCAAAGACTTCATCCTAAGGAGAGGAAGGATCTTCAACTGGCTACACCTTGAAAGACTGGCCTAGCAAAGAGGGTTCTGGTGAGCTGCTGTCAACAGCCTATGCTCCAGGAGATCTGATGGGCTTTAAGAAGAAAAAGAAAATTAATTAAAGCCCTATTCTTTTCCTTATTCCTTTTGAAGATGGTCAATTACTCACTGTGTTAACCTTGAACTAACAGAGGCAATATTACCAGACCCTCACCTCCAGGTCTGTTCCTGCTAGCGTGGCCCCTCGAAGGTTGCAGTTCTTCAGCTTGGCATTCTTCAGGGTGGCCACTCTCAGGTTAATCCCAGTCATTTGGCTTCCTTCCATGTCTACTCCTTTCAGGTTTGCACCTGGGACACACAATAGTAATTACTTCCTCTCCACCCACTTCTTCAATCACTTCCCATTGCTCCTCACCCCAATTTCAAATCCGTTCCTCTACCTCCCCACACACAATCCCAGAACTGCTTCTGAACCTGGTGGTGTGGGATCCCTTTTCCAACAGCGGCAGTGAGAAGACAGCATGGTATGAACGGTGGGGATCCTTGACGGTTCTTGATGTTCTGTTAAAAGTATTGGCCAAAACACTGGGCGAGCTCCCCACTTCACTTCCAATATGCCACAAGACTTTTAACCACGCCTAAGAGGGGAGTGGGGGCTTCCTGATTAAAAGATGACACCTCCGGCAGTGCAGTCCTGAAGTAGCCTGGCATGGGGAGGGATTGAACTCACAGCCAACATCTTTCAAGTTAGACGTCCACACCTGAATGTTTGTCGAATCCATACTGTGGATTAGTGGAGCAGTAGGCAGAGCTGCTCCTCCTCCAGGTCATTGGGTAAATTTAAACTGGAGGTTGACAGATTCTCAATTAGTAAGGCAGGGGAATGTGGTTGAAGGGGGAGATAAATCTGCCATGATAGAATGGGAAAGCAGAGCGATGGGCTGAAGGGGCTAATTCTGCTCCTATGTCGTATATTCCTCTATCCCCTGCCTGTTTAAGTGCCACCATGGTATCAGCACCCACCACCTCCCAAGCCAATACAGTTTAATTACCAACAACTGTGTAAATTAAAGGAACTTACCCCAAGTATCTCTCTTAAACTTTCTGCTTCTCACTTTAAAGTTCTGCCCACTAGTATTTGACACTTACAACTGGGAAAAAGAGCCTACCTTGTGCCTCTTTTAAAAACAAGGGGGTGAAAGTGGAACATCACAAAGAATATACTTCCAGTGGTTCCAGAGTGTTTGAACTCACCTTCCAAATTAGCCTTGAGACCTGAAGGATCCTCAAAGTTGCACCCTCTCAGCGATGCCCCCTCCGCATTGGAGCACAGCATTTTCACCCCTTGGAGATTGGCACCCTGGCAGAACACAGGACTGCTCAGTGAAAACCACAATCGATAGCTCTCTGTCGTACCATCTCATACACATCGATCCACAGAAAGTAACAGTTGTCAATATCAATTCTTAATTAATAAGTAATTTAAACATTTGGTAATTTAAACATTTAAGATTGCTGGCTATATTTAATGCTTTGGATGTGAAATTAGGCACAGGCAAGTTTGTAGATGACATGAAGCTTGGTGGTGCTGCTGATAATGAGAATTGTCTTCAGCTATTCTGCACTGATTAGCTGGTGAGATGGGCAGGGCAGTGGCAGGTGCTGTTCAATCCCCAACAACAGGAGGTAGTGAGGATTAGTAACACACTGAACGGTGATAACAGAGGAAGCACTGAGAAGCATAATGGACTTTGTGCACTTATTCACGGACTCCTACAGGCAGCAGCATAGGTAAATAAGATGGGAAAGTGGAACAGAAAAACACAGCAACAGGTAAATTTGATTATCAGAGTGACTGTGTTGGAGTGGATGCAGACAATGTGACGTGGGATGGAGTGTTCCAGTTATGAAGTAACTCTGGATAGGCTGAGTTTATTTCCCTCAGCACAGAGAAAACCTAGGGAGCCCTGATTTGAGGCACTGAGGGGCAGAGGTAGGTTAGATAATGAGAAATATTTCCTTTTAAGAGACCTATATAATTCTTATATTTACAGTATATAATTCTTTCTTCTTAGAATTTTTTTTGCTGGATGTCACGTCAATACAGCATAGCAAAGTCCTAACACATGTAAATGTATATGGCAAATACAGTCAATTCTTGATAAAGCCACGGGGCATTGGTTTAAGGGACAAGGGAAACAGATTCACCTCACCCCGAAAGGCAGATGACATCAAGAACATATTATCTGAGGCAGTAGTGGAAACAGATACGCTCACAACATTTAAACAGCTGTGAGCCTACCTGTTTATAATGTATGAACTATTCCTGGCACCCCGTGAGCAAGTTCCTGATTACCTGTAATACAACTTTTTAAAATACTTTTGGACAGGTGCATGGAGGGATATGAGACAACCATGGGCAGATGGGACAGGAAAGAGTCCAGAGATTTAATAAGATGTTACCAGGACTCGAGGGACTGAGTTAAGGGGAAGAATTGGGTAAGCCGGAACTTCATTCCTTGGAGTAGAGGAAACTGAGAGCTGGCATTATGAAGATGCACAATATCTTGAGATAATGTGAATGCACACAAGGAAAGAGAACATAAGTTAAAGTTTCAAAGTGAAGTACATGTACATCACCACATACTACCTTGAGATTCATCTTCTTGAGGCATTTACAGGAAAATAAAGAAATACAATAGAGTTTATGAAAAAATATTGACAAACAACCAGAAGAAAAACTGTGCAAATATAAAAAGTAAATAAATAATACTGAGAGTTCTTTAAAGTGAGCCTGCAGGTTGGTGAGTGAAGTCACCACAATGGTTCAGGAGCCAGATGGTGTAGGGTTACAACCGTTCATAGACCCGGTGGTGTGGGACCCAAGGCTCTTGTACTCCTTCCTGATGGTAGTAGCAAGAAAAAAATACTGCCACATGGGGTTCCTGGATGAAAAAGTGAGGGTGGAAAGATTTAAAAGGAACCCGAGGGACAACTTATTTGTGCAGAGGTTGGCGTGTGGAAGTAACAAGCTGCCACAGGTACTGTTTGAGGTGAGTACAGTAACAACACTTAAAAGTCACTTGGACAGGTACATGAATAGCAGGATATGTGCCAAACATGAGCAAATGGGACCAGCTCAGGTGTGCAACTGGGTTAGCATGGAGTAGATGGGCCAAATGGCCTGTGTGGCAAAGCATTTAGATGAGCTCATGAAATGCTAGAGCACTGAAGAGAAAAGGCCAATACTGGAAAACGGGATTGGCTTCACCTGGGGTCAACATGAAGATGGTGGGCTGAGTGGTCTGTTGTCGTTACATCCAATGTTTATTCCCACTCTAGGTACCCCATACACGCACCATCCCAATTGGCGTCACCACCCCACCAGTATTCAGCTGATGAGAGCATTCAATTTGTTCTGTCTAGACTCTATTCCATCAGTCAGCTCCGAGGGGAGAAGGACACATCAATCCGCAGATCAGACTTACATCTAGGATGGCGCCCGACAGGTCTGCTCGCTCCAGGTTCGAACTGCAGAGGTTTGCGTGGCTGAGGTTACAGTTACTGAGGTTAGCCATCTTAAAGTTGATGTACCGAAGATCTAGTCGGGATAAGTCTGTCCCTCTGAAATTCAGACCCTGCTTGAAGTCAAATATCCCAAGTTATATATTGCAAGACATGACTTAGGAGCAGAATAAGACCTTTCAAACCATCAAGTCTGCACTGCCATTCCATCTGAATCTGCTTTTCACATCCAACCTGGTTACCCAATCACCTTCTGACCTTGAAACTCCAAGCCATACCTCAGTGGGTAAAGCTCTCACCTAAACAGGAGGCTTCAGTCAGAAGGGGGCTGCTATTCTGTCCAGAGGCTCTATCCTTCACATATTAAACTGAACCTCACATTTTCCCACTCAGATGACTGCAAAAGGCCCATTGGAATTACTTTGAAGAATGCTGGAGTTATCCTAAGCAATCGATTCTCATTCCTCCATCTACTGATCATATTGTAAGTACCTTATGAGCTGAAAAGTGCTTTATGATGCAGACAAAGTGATTTAAATCCAAGCCTCCACTCAAAGCGGGCGCCACAGTAGTGACAGTTGCAGCTCGGGCGTTGGGAGTTTGGAGTTCAATCCCAGCATCTCCTGTAAGGATTTTGTACGTCCTGCCTGTGGAGTGAGTGGGTTTCTTCCAGTTTCCTCCCACGGTCCCATTACGTACCGGTTAGTTGGCCACTGTAAATTGCTCTGCGATTAGGCTAGTGGTAAATCAGTGTGTTCCTAGCGGTGTGGCTCAAGGTGCTGAAAAGGTCTATTCTGCGCTGTATCTCTAAACTTCAGGAGCTCCCAACCTTTTCTTATGCCATGGACATCTACCATTGACCAAGGAGTCTGCAGACCAGAGGTTGAGAACCCCTGCTCGAAATAAACAAATCTCCCGCCCACTTTACTGGAAATCCTGCAACGTCTCATCCTCCTCCAGCAGCCTGGAGCCTGAAAAATTCACAAGCTGTGCTGCTGACTAATCCCTGCTTGCTGATTGACGTCACGCTCTCTTGCCTGGCCCCGCAGTATGCCATGAGACACCTCAACCCTCGCTTGGCTCCTGATTAAAGCTTGCTTTGTCATCCCAGCTGGATGCAGGACTGAAAACGCTGGCAAGATCACAAGAGCATCGACACGTCATGCTCCCTTGAGGTTCCTTCTCCAGATCCACTTTTGAATAAACCCACACAAGAAACACTAATATACACTCATCTTCTCTAAAAATAAGTAAGATTTATCCAGACTGAACAAACAACCTGAGAGGCTATTGTCACAGTTTATACTCGGAGAGGCTGAAGGGCTCTCTGAGAGGCTACTGTCACCTGCTCGGTGAGCTTTCGTGCTTTTTAAAATTCTTTGGAACAGCTCACATTTTGCATGTTTTCCCCGTGACTGCCTGGGTTTCCCCTGGTGCTCTGGTTTCCTCCCACCAGCAAATACACCTGGGGTGGTCAACTACTTGGCCAAAGTACACTCAGTGGCCACTTTATTAGATACACCAGCATACCTGCTCGTTAGTGCAAATATTTAATCATGTGGCAGCAGCTCAATCCATAACAGCATGCACATTTTTCAAGAGGTTCACAGAGCCATGGAACATTACAGCACAGAAACAAGCCTTTTGGGCTTTCTTGGCTGTGCCGAACCATTTTTCTGCCTAGTCCCACTGACCTGCACCTGGACCATATCCCTCCATATACCTCTCATCCACGTACCTGTCCAAGTTTTTCTTAAACGTTAAAAGTGAACCCGCATTTACCACTTCATCTGGCAGCTCATTCCACACTCCCACCACTCTCTGTGTGTAGAAGCCCCTCATGTTCCCCTTAAACATTTCACCTTTCATCCACGACCTCTTGTTCTCATCTCTCCAAACCTCAGTAGAAAAAAGTACATTTATCCTAACTATACCCCTCATAAATTTGTATAACTCTATTAAATCTCTACTCATTCTCCAACGCTCCAAGGGATAAAGTCATAACCCATTAAATCTTTCCCCATAACTCAGGCCCTCAAGTCCTGCAGTATCCTTATAAATTTTCTCAGCTCTCTTTCAATCTCATTGATAGATTTTCTGTGGGTGAGTGACTAGAACAGCACATAACTTTATAATTGTTCTCTTGTTCACAACTCTTCTACTCATGAAAACATCTGAACATCTACTCTGTCAAGCACCCTTAGGACCTGGTATATTTGAATAAGGTTATCCTCATTCTTCTAAATCCAGGGAATACAGAGCCAAACTGTCCAGCCTCCCTCAACAGGGAAGCCCGTCTATCCAAGGAATATCCCTGGTGAACCTCCTCTGGAATTCCTCCTATTCTGTTAATATTCAGCAGCACACACACAATGCTGGAGGACTCAACATCAGGCAGCATCTGTGGAGGGGAATAAACAGCCGAGACCATTCATCAAGGGCAGCACGGTAGTTTGGTGACTAGCACAACCCTTTACACTACTAGCAACCTGGGTTCAATTCCCACCACTGCTTGTATGGAGTTTGTATGTTCTCCCCGTGACCATGTAGGTTTCCTCTGGGTGCTCTGGTTTCCTCCCACAGCCCAAAGATGTACCAGTTGGATTGATCATCGTAATTGTTCTGTGATTAAACTAGAGTTAAATCAGGGGTTGCTGTGAGGCATGGCTTGATGGGCCAAAAGGACCTATTCGAACTGCATCTCAATAAATGAATAAATAATAACAAATCAGAGTATGACTGTTTATTCCCCTCTAGATGCTGCCTGACTTGCTGAGTTCCTTCAGCATTTTGTGTGTGTTGCACAAGGTTTCCCGCATCTACAGAATCTCTTGTGCATATGCTGCTATATTCATTATTTTAGATAAGGGGACCAAATCTGTGCATGGTATTCCACGTGTGACCTCACCAGTATTATACAGGAAGGTAACAAAACCAATTATTAAGCTCCATCCCTTTTGCAATAAAGACCAATATAAATGCATTTTGATTCACCTCACTAAAGTGTACCATGTCATATTTCTTCACATAGAGTAGTCAGTGGGTCAAAAGAGAAACGGAAAAGGAAAGGTTTCCTATTCTTCTAACTGGTCTCACAGTGTCAACCCTGGCTGGAAGATCTCAAGTTCAAGTTTATTGTCATTCAACCATATACAATACACGTATACCGCCAAACGAGACAACATTCCTTTGCACCACGGTGCAAACTAGAGAACATATAACTCACACACATACATGAAGTAATATTACCACAAATAAATTAATAAGAAGGTGCAGTTACTAAACAAATTAAAAAGTAAACAGCAAAACACTACTGGCACTTCTCAGGTGATGAGACCTACTAATGCCATAGTACCTCCTGCCTGATGGTAAGGGGTCAGAGATTGTTGACTGATGGGAGGGATCATGGCGATGCTAAGAGCCCGTGCCTGGACCGTTTTGGATCTTTGCTTGCCCACACCACTGACTCTGGTGCAAGGGATATATCCAGGTAACAGCCAACATGGCTATAGCTGTATGCCTGACAGCCATCACCTTCCAAATCTGACACCCAAAGACACCTTCTGTTCACAATCACCTGACATCGAAGCTCTGATTTTGTTGGCGTGGCTAACAGAAACCGGACAAACTCCTTCCGGGAAATGGGAGAATGGTCTTCAGCCGGTAGCGAGTTCTGAAAGAGAGAGAATGCCAGCTTGTGACACAGTCCTGCTGCTTGGTTTGGTTTTCCATCTGATTAGGTGTGGAAGTTTATTGTCTGAAGGGCATGACTGATAATACAGTGCCACAAGATGCAGAGGGCACACTCATCTTGGTAACATTCTCACCCTACGTTCAAGCCTCGGGATAAAGCCCTCATTATCATACAGCACAGAACCTGTCCCTTCAGCCCATCTAATCTGTGCCAAACTATCATTCTGCCTAGTCCCTTTGACATGCAATTGGACCAGAGCCCTCCATACCCCTCATTGTTGGAGGGCTATGTTTCCTCAACGCAGTCTTTGAAAGCCATATGTAAAAGGAATAGCCTCAGTGAAGACAGACACGATACAATTCAGATTTACACAAACTACGAGTCTTTGGTACCCATACGGGGTAAGCACGTAAGTAGGAAGAGAATGTATCCATGAACACATCAGATTCACATCTGTGTGCACAACCTCACAGACAATCATTCATTCCCACAACCAATGATCTTACTTTTAAGGACTCTTTATCTCATTATTTCATTCTTCTTATTTGTTGCTATTTGTTTATATTTACATTTGCACAGTTTGTTGTCTTCTGCACTCTGGTTGATCTTTCACTGATCCTGTTATAGTCATTACTCTATAGATTTGCTGAGAATGCCTAGGAAAATGAATCTCAGGTTATGTGTGGTGACATATATGTATTTTGACAAAATTTACTTTGAACTTGCCAATGGATTTGCTTAGTCAGGCTCACACAGGCAGAAGTCCTTAAGGCCACAAGATTTAGGAGCAGAATCAGGCCATTCAGCCCATCGAGCCTGCTCCACTGTTCTATTATCCCTCTCAAACCCATTCTCCTGCCTTCTCCTTGTAACATTTGACACCCTTTCTATTCATCTTTAATCCATACCTAATAGAAACTATAGCTATTATTTATAAAGACCAAAACAATTAGCAGAATTATTACCTTAATTAGTTGCTCCAACTGTTCAATTAGAGAGTCTATGCCAAAGAATTTTGCCTCCTCAAGTACTCCTGGAAGAGGTGAGCAAAGTTCACATTAATTTCCACACGCCCTTCAGCAAGCCACAAGAGCTAACCTTATACCTTATCAAGTGTTCGGAGTGTGCCGGATGTCTGGGAACGTAATCAGAGTCAGGGTATCAGGTATTGGTCCAGAGGGACTAGGGGAAGAGATTAACACGAAGACTTGGACAAGATGCAACAGGGCTTTGAGACTTAGAAGTGTGAACCCTTCAAAACGGTATGAGCAACCTGAAGAGTTGCCCAATTACTGTCCTATCGGCAAAGAAAAGGATTTTTAAAATTAACTCTGCCGACTGCAGCAGTTTGCCTGGTTTGCTTTACATTGGCAGAGATTGGCCTTAGATTGTTTTGTTAAACACAAGAACATCTTCAAGTATTTTGTCCTTGGGAAGTCTACCTGAGTAGCTGCTGTTGAGCATGTAGAGAAAACCATTTTAGTCATGGACCTTATCAAGCGCATGGGCACTGCACTGGGACAAATCAGTTTTGACAGAATAAAAGTTGCTTCTACATAGTAGCATTCAGGGTTACTTATTGGCTGGCAACTGAAGAGCTGAACTGATCTGAGTTCCCAGTTCTAACTTTGAGTTTTCCATACAAGGTCACTTGTAATGGGATTAATAAGTTTTAGTTTAGAGGGATAAATATATGTATGCTAGGGTTAGCAAGTTTAACCGCATTATCAGAAGTGACTTGTAATTACTTTAAATAGGAAAATGTTATACAATATTCTGTTTGTTCTTCTGCCATCAGATAAACATTACAGGAGCATCAAAACTAAAACCACAAGGCCACTAAACAGCTTCCTCCCACAGGCAGTCAGACTGCTAAATAGCTGCTCTACCTGACTCTGCTTTGGACACTTTTAACTTGCTCTGGACACTTATAACTTGTTTTTAACTGACATGTGGCTGTTGTGTTTTACTATTTATTGTTATGTTTATTATTTAGTGTTGCGTTTGTTATGTTATGATTGCACTGCTCCTGGGAAACGCTCTCATTCTGCCCTGCACAGCTGATGTACGGTCAGAATGAAAATAAAGTTTTTGAAAGTTTTTGAATAATTCTCTAGGGGATTGTAAATAAAGCAAATCACCCCTCCTTCCACATTCCCTGCCTCCCTTATTTGGTTCCCTGCTCCACCTTCCTATCCTGTCAGATTCCACTACTGAAGCCTTTTGAAACCTCCCAGCCTGTCGCTATTCCCACTCTCCCCTCCTCCATCTGCCTATTGCCCCTTCTCACCCGGACCCACCGATCATCTGCCAGCCTCTGTCGCTATTCCCACTTTCCCCTCCTCCATCTGCCCATCACCCCTCCTCACCCGGATCCACCGATCACCTGCCAGCCCTTGATCCACCCTTTCCTGTCACCTCTTTATAACTGGCTATTTCCCCTCTATCTCTCAGTCTAGAAACATCGACTATCACACAACAGTCTAGAGTTTACAGAGAATGGTGCGGAAATTGAAAAAACACCCAGTAAACAGCAGTCTGTGGGCAAAAACACCCTGTTAATGACAGAGGAGGATGGCCAGACTGGTTCAAGCTTTCAGACTACAGCAGCAGAAAACCAAACCGGGTGGGTTCCATTCCTGTATGTAATAAAGTGGCCACTGATTGTAAATACCAGAGAAAGGAGGTTTTCTCATTGAAGGCAGGGTAGCTTCAGTGATTTGATAGAAGAATGGAGAATACAGGATCAGTTATGATACAGCTTAATCCTGGTTCAAGTTAACCTGCTCCTGATGCTTAACATAGAACACTACAGCACAGTACAGGCATCTTGGCCCACAATATTGTGCCAACCTTACAGCCTACTCCAAGATCAATCTAACCTCTCCTTCCTACTTAACCTTCCATTTTTCTATCATCCATGTGCTTACCTAAGAGTTTCTTAAATGTCCCTAATGTATCTGCCTCTACCACCACATTGGGCAGCATGTTCCACAAATGCACCATTCTCTGTGTAAAGAACTTGCCTCTGACATAGATACCCCTATTCTTTCCTCCAATCACCTTAAAACTATAACCCCTCACGTTAGCCATTTCCGTCCTGGGAAAAAGTGTCTAGCTATCCTCTCGAACTATGCCTCTTATCTTGAATACACTACTCTGCAAAAGTCGTGTGTGTGTGTGTGTGTGTGTGTGTGTGTGTGTGTGTGTGTGTGTGTGTGTGTGTGTGCGCGCGTGTGCATGTAGAGAGAGATAGAGAAGATATCAAAGACTTTTACACAGTACTGAAGTAATTTTATATATTGCACTGTACCGCTGCCGCAAAAAAAACCCCAAATATCATGGCATATGTGACTGATGACAAACCTGACTCTGATATGGGTCTCTATTGTGGACTGAGAGTGGGAAGGGGGCAGGGAAAGGGGAATCATGGTTGGGAAAAAGGGAAGGGAGCAGGAAGCACCAGAAAGACATTTTGTAATGATCAATAAACTAATTGTTTGGAATCAAATGACCTTGTCTGGTGTCTCAGGGCAGGGTGTGTCTGCAACTGCGCCAACCACACCCCCACTCCACCTGGCATTCCTTCTCTGCCACATGTTCCACACCACTCCCACTGCACTCCACCCTTGCCATACCAACATTCTTTGCTCCCACCAAATTTACACTCACTCTGCTCCACGTTGTCTTAGGCACCCCAGATATATATATATATACACACACACACACACACACTATACACAAGATTTTGGCACAGTGCTGTACCTCTGTTATCCTCCTGTGTTCCACAGAGAAAACCTAGCTCGCTCACCCTTTCCTTATAAGACATAAACTGAGCAACAGCAAGACACCAGTTCAACATTTACCACAGGACCTTACCACTGTGGGCTTGATATTGTCAGAACCTACCTAGTAAGTTGAGGCCTTTGTTCACAATGAGTTGTCCATGGCGCAGGTAGTTTAGGATGGGCATGAAGTACTCCGGGCTACGATCAATGAGGAAGCCTCCCTGATGATCTTTCTTGTTACCCCACGCACCTACTCCGGAAGAGGGAAAAGATCAGATCACTAGCAATGCATTCAGATTCTTCGCTTGAACAACCTCACCATAAGCCATATTACCTGGTGTACTGTGGGCCACGAACAGCTGGGAAACCGCTCAAAGCAAACTAGCCTGCAGTTTCAACATAAACTGAGATCAAAACTGGAAAATTACGGTAGTATATAGGCTGATGCTTCAGTTCCCATAAAGAATCCCACAGACACGCTAAATGCCTTTCTCAGTTCCACATACTTTATGACATTTACAAATTTTATTGCAGTAGAAGTTAGTTTTACAGTACAGAAACTGGCCACATCACAGCTGAGTAAAACTGTTGCTTTGGCTCCTCAAGTCTCTTCCCACCTCACTTCATCTTTGTATTGGAGAGCCTAACAGCACAGAAACGGAGTGCTGGCCACATGTCCTATGGGCTGTTGGCATGCATTTGGTGTAATTGAAAGCAAATACACTGAGCCAAGATAACTCATGTTATGTTCCATTTGTTCTTACTGTGAGTGAGGCACACACATATGATGTGGTGGCATGATGACGTATGCCATTTACATAGTTTTACATATAACCTATAATGAATTATTTAAATGAACAAGAATGCTAATTCAAATGATATATTTATAATATTAATTAAGAATTGCTGAAATATTAAACACACAACACTTGGTATGTCTTATGGCCCAATTGGCCACAAGGCCATTAGGCCCATCAAGTCTGCTCTGACATTTCATCATGGCTAATTTATTTTCCCTCTCAGCCCCATTCTCCTGCCTTCTCCCTGTAACCTTCAATTCCCTTATTAATAACAACGCAAGGCATAGAAGTAGAATTAGGCCACTCAGCCTAAAATTAACAAGTACTAAAACTGGGAATGAACCATGGGCCTTTAGATCTTCAGTCTAACACTCTTCAAACTGAGCCATTTCAGCTAGCACCCATTAACCTAACCCTGCACTAAATACACTTTATTCTCTGAACGTTCCCTATCAATTCTACCCTTCCCTCAGGAGTTTTTAGGGGTCAATTAACCCTTGTTGGGACGTGGGCGGGGCAGGGGAAGAACCCAAGCACCTGGAGAAAACCCAGACAGTCACAGGGAGAATGTACTAACTCCTCGAAGACAGCACCCAAGGACAGAACTAACTTAGGCTCACTGTAGTTGGAAGGCAGCAGCTCTACCTGCTGCTCAATAACTTGCCTTCTGTCAGAAGTCAAACAGAATGTGCCAGCAGCCACTGCATCTTACTACCTGGTTTCATTAACTTGATAACTTGTAATTAGTGCACAGGAGTTCTGCAAGTAAATCCTCCCACCCCTTGTTTCATCCGGGTGGTTCTAGCACCAACTTGGAGTGTGGGCTCACCATTCGAGTTGCTCACCACTACAGTCACCCTTTCTCTACAATCACTTGATTCCTCCTGCTTCACTAGGTCTACTTAACAGAAACTGGCACAATGTCAGCAAACGGCTGCACAAGCTAACCGGAGGACACTGTCGTTGACAGACATAGCCTCCTGTCAGTCGGCAGCTGCTCGGTGTTGCGTTCAACATTGTCAGTCAGCTTTTGACACGGCAGTGGGGATACTCACTTTTGTCCCGGAACATGTGTGCAAGCATACTCTCCGGCTCCTTGTTCACTAGGGTGCTCCTGGGCAAAGAGGGAATGAAATCCAGAGTTAGGTTCAAGTGAATTAATTACTCTGCAGTCTTTGAGAGAAAAAAAACTACTTAAGTAAACACCAGTGATGGAAATAATTTGGAAGATATGTAGCTCGATATGCGAGCTAATTACTTGCAACCCGTTTGGTTGCTTCTTGATTGGTGGGACCTCGTAGACATCTTCATATGAAGTTCCTTTCTGTAAACAGACACACAGACCTCGATCCTATTCATGCACCAATGCTGGCAAAATTTCAGACCACAACACAGAAGGTTCATCACACAACCGATCGGTGACGAGATTTCCTCCTCACTTCACAAGTGAGTTTCTGTAATGACAACCAATTGGCTGATCAATAAATATATAAAGCCCAAGCATTTGGAGGACACAACAGTGCACCGATGATGCCTCTTTGTAAGGGGATGAAACATTAGCAAGTAAGTTGAGTGAGATCACCAAACAACTCAATCCAAACACAAATGAGCAGGAGAATCACGCTAACCAGCAAACTCTTTCAAGGACATGGGTCAGGTACTGTGCCAAGCTCCCTCCCAAACATTCCCAAATCCAAGCCAAGCTAATTGTCATGTGCACAATTGCATTTACTTAGTGACACAAGGCAGAACAGGCCCTTCCAGCCCAATGAGCCACACCACCCAGCAGCCCACCTACTTAACCCTAGCTGCATCACAGGACAATTTACAATGACCAATTAACCTACTAACCCCGTACATCTTTGGAATGTGGGAGGAAGCCAGCGCACCCGGAGGAAAGCCACACGAACACGGGGAGAATGTACAAACTTTCTTTCACAGAGAACACCAGATTTCAACTCCAAATTCTAAAACCCGGGGCTGTAATAGCATCGAGCTAACTGCTATTCAAATGTGGCGCCCAATCCATAATTCTGAACAGGGAAAAAAAAATTTAATCATAAATTATGTATAATTTTTACAAAAAAACAACACAATTAGAACAAAAATAAACTGTCCATTTTAATGCGAGGTGGTCACTATAATGATTATGCTTTTTGCCAGTTGGTTTGAGGACCATCTCCCTCCCACACTGCCTCATCGCATGCCCTCAGGATAGGTAGGAGCACAGAGTAAGCCAGAAAGTGTGGGTGGAGAAGACAGGAATATTTTCCTTTCAGCATCTGAACAGAGACTTGATGAATGTTTATAACAATTATGAAAAAATAGGGTAGAAATCCAGAGTCCATTTCCCACGGTAGAAATGACAAATACTAACGGACAGAGCTTTAAGGAGAGAGAGGGAATGTTTAAAGAAGTTGTGAAGGGCAAGGTTTTGGCAGCAATACACAAAATACTGGAGGAAATCAGCAGGTCAGGCAGCACCTATGGAAATGAATAAACAGTTGAAGTTTTGGGCCGAGACCTCTCATTTCCTGGTGCTGCGGTCTCCGTGCTTTCTGAACCTGCTGAGTTGATGGTTGTTGCTGCTTGAGTGGGACGGTAGCATAGTGGTTAGCACAACGCTTTACAGTACCAGCAACTGCTATGTGTGCTGAACAAACCAGATGGAAATGGGGTCCAGAGCTGCACCCCCCCCCCCCACCCCTGGGAACTATGCTGCTAATGAGAGAGAGAGAGAGAGATGGATGATTTAGTATTATGGCTTCTTCACTGATGGAAAGGTAAACAATCTTTTGCTGCAAGGACACTTCTTTGCTCGTTAACATTCTTGCTGAGACAGCAGGAAGTGGACTAGTTTGATGGACATGGACATGTGGAGTTGATGGATGGCTGATACCCCGTCAGTGGGGATAAAAGATGGGTCTGGGGAGACACCCTCGGATACACCAGTGGACACTGAAAGAGTGTTGTGCACCCACAGGAAGGTGGGGGCCTGGAGAAGCGGTTCAGGGGAATCGGTCTGGAGCACAGTGGATGAAGGCAGACCAGTGGGGACTTGTGTGTGTGTCCGCCCTTGCCTGGGTGACAAGTCCATCACTGAAGAACGGTCTAGCCTGGTACGGAAAGGTCATAACCAGTGACCCCAACGGTACAACGGAACAAGAAGACGGACGGTTTGCCTGCTGCAGCTGCTCATCTCTTGCTCGCTCTCTCTCTCTCTCCAACATTGCAACACAACAACAACTACCTCAACACGATCTAAACTGAACTCTATATTCTCTTATGACAATTCATTTACCCCTAGACTTTGATAGAGCTTGGTTTTGATTCTTATTCCTGGACTTCTGTATTTATCATTGCTAACCTGTTTTATATGTATATTGGCATTTTTGATACTGTATTGCTCAGTTTACTACATTGTGTGGGAGACCGGAAACGTAGTCAGCAGAGATGGAGATTGACGAGTTTCTAAGGGAACCAACTTCGGGGGCATTAGATGATGCCGGAAAGTTGGAATTGTTGAATATTGCGAGACGGTTGAAACTCGCGGTGGTGAAACCGGCGATGCGAAAATCGGAGATACAGAGAGCAATAGCCACGTATTATGTATCCCAGAAGGTGTTCCAGGTAGAGGTGTTTGAGCTGTTCCCTGAGAGTAAACCAGATGGGGGTGAGCTTCAGCTTCAGATGGAAAAATTAAGGTTGGATGAGGAGGAAAGGAAAAGGGAGCATGAGTTCCAGATAAGGAAGCTGGAGGCAGAGAGGGAAGAAAGGGAGAAAGAGAGGCAGTTTGAGCTGGAAAAAGGTTAAAGGCATCGCAGGCAGGGGGTCAGGCAGCGGACTCAAACAAGGGGTTCAAGATTGGTCAGGAGGTTAAGTTGGTACCCCCGTTTGAGGAGATGGAGGACAATAGGTACTTCCTCCATTTTGAGAAATATGCTATAAATCGGGACTGGCCTAAGAGGAAGTGGGCTGTTCTGGTACAGAGTGTACTTAAGGGGAAGGCTCAGCAAGCCTATTCTGCATTGTCTATGGAGGAGGCTAAAGATTATGATGAAGTAAAAAGGGCTATACTGAGGAGTTACGAGTTGGTTCCAGAGGCATACTGGCAGAGGTTCCGGAATTTGAGAAAGCTGTGGGACCGCACGTATTTAGAGTTTGCCCGTGAGATGCAAATGTATTGTGAGCGTTGGTGCGCCTCAAAAGGGGTCACTGGGGATTATGACAAACTGCTACAGCTAATGCTGACTGAGCAGTTTAAAGGTTGTGTCCCTGAAGGTATGCGGACCAATCTAGATGAGAAGGAGGCAGAGACTCTGTCTGCGACTGCCAAGTTAGCAGACGAGTATGCCTTAACCCACAAGATAAAATTTCCCCCAAATAAGAGCTACCAGAGAGGCAGTAGGGACAGTAGAGAAAGCCCACCGGCTAAGTCAGAGAATAAGCCGGGGACTACCGGAAAAACAGGCTGGCAAGAAGTTTCCCAGCTTTACGTGTTATAATTATGGGAAAGCTGGTCACATAGTATCTAAGTGCCTGGCTCCGAAGAAGGAGACAGGAAAAGGAAAGACAACAATCCCGACTGGTTACATTGAGCCGGTCAACAGACCGATGAGGAGGGCGAGGTTAGATAGAGCTCAAGAGGGGCGTGAGAAGTTCATTTCGGAAGGGATAGTATCTGTGAAGGAAGGAGAAACCTCAGTTCCAGTGCGGATCTGGAGAGATACTGGGGCTGGTCAGTCATTGATCTTAAGGAAGGTATTAGAATTCGGTGCTGAGACCAAGACTGGGGAGGTAAATGTGATACAAAGGGTTGGAAAAGGGACTTATGCCATACCGTTACATAAAGTATTTTTGAAGTGTGATTTGGTATCTGGACCAGTCACGATAGGGGTACGGTCTGCACTCCCGGAACCCGACGTAGATGTCTTACTCGGGAAATACCTGGCGGGGGGGATGTGTTCTCTGCAGTTCAGCTCACGAGTAAGCCTGCCAGGACTGAGGACCCGCCCATAGTTTCTGAATTTAATCCCACAGGCGCAGTCACCAGAAGAATGTCGAGGAAAGCTGCTAAGACAACCGCTGATTTAGCTGAGACATTTTTACCAGCCCCGTACCAGGAGAGGTTAAAGGATGGTAAAGCGGAGAATAGTGGAGCTAAGGAAAGTAAGGGAGACGAAGCAAACTTAGGGTTGTCACGGAATAAGATTTTGAGCCTTGCCCATAAGACACCCCGAGGGTGAACATTTTGGAATGAGGAAGGAATTTATGGAGGCACAGAGACAAGATGAGAAACAGATGTGGCAGCTAGAAGGTCCAGGGTTGGACACTGGTGATTTATGTAGCTTGAAAGAGCTGGTTGTAGGTGAAGAATTTAAGTGTGTTCCCGATGATGTAAGGGCATTCTGAGAGGAAAAAGATGCCGCTACCTTGAGGGAGTCTGCTGGGTTAGCAGACGAGGTTGTTTTAACCTGCAAGGTTGAGTTTACTCCAGATGGGGGTTGCCCAGAGAGTAAATGAGAGGATCAGGGGAACTTGGAATTTGAAACTGGGTCTGGTATTGAAAGCCGAGGAGAGGCAGATGTCCCGTTGGCCTGTGTGCAGGTTGAGGAGGTACCTGTGGATGCACAGGGTACTGAACCTAGTGTTGAAGCTCAGGAAAAGTCTGAGGGGTCTGACTTAGTTGAAAAGGAATGCAGTCCTTTTGGGTCAGATGGACTTGGTTGAGTGAAGAAAGGGTTAACCCTGGTACCAGTGGAAAGTGAGGATTCTCAGTCACTTGTGTTAGAAGGTGTTCTAAAAGTTAGTGATGAGATGAAAGCTGGTGATGTGGATATTATTGAAGATATTGAGAAAAGTGTTACTGGACTTTAGAATAAGGAAAATTTAAAGTCGGATTTGGTTTCAGAACTGTTGAACAAAGGGAAGGAACCGTTAACTAAACAATGGTTTGTTAACAAGGTGCCTGTGAATCAATTACAGTTTGTTTTGAAATTTAAGGATAAACAACTTGGTGATGTTATTCAAGTATGAGATTTGGAGAGGCAGAACTTGAAGTGTTGTTTTGACCAAGAGGTCTGACCTGCAGATGTTAAACTGGAAACTAATAGAATTAAAGATCCTGAAGATAAAATTAATGAGTGATGTGGAAGTTCAGCAAATGAGCTCAGTTTGGAAAACACTGGTGATCGGCTAGCACCTGTGAAGGCCTAATCTGGGCTGGTGAGCCAGCTAACCACTTGAGAGTTAAGTGGAAAAGAGGCAAGGGTTGACCAAATGCTTTGAATAACAGGATCTGGTTTTGCGGGAATTTGACTTTTTTTTAGACGAAGCTTGTGAAAGATAATGACAATATCATAGTTGATTGACTGAACATTAAGTTTAAAAGTAAAATAGGGATTAGTATTTGCACAAACTTCTGTAATGTACTACATTATAATCACACATATATTGGTTCCAATTCTGTAATATACACCAAAGCTAAAAATTATTCCACTGTAGAAAAAGAATTACTGTCACTTATTCTGGCATTACAGCATTTTGAGGTCTACATTTGTCCGGCACAGAAGCCATTGATAGTTTATACTGATCACAACCCATTGGTATTTTTGACTAACATGAAGAATAAAAATAGACAGTTATTAAGTTGGAGTTTGATGTTACAAGAATTTGATATTAAAGTATAACATGTGAAGGGAACTGACAATGTAATTGCTGATTGTTTATCCAGGTGTTAATTTGAAATCATATCTGTGTTACCCTGTTGATTAATGAACACTTCTGTATTATATTAGATCCTGTAATGTGCCTTACTAGTTAATTTTCACCCCCGGTGAAAATTCTTTGAAGGGTGGGGGTGTTATGTGTGCTGAACAAACCAGATGGAAATGGGGTCCAGAGCTGCGCCCCCTCCCCCCCCCATCCCCGGGAACTATGCTGCTAATGAGAGAGAGAGAAAGAGATGAAGAACAGAGGGAGAGGCACCTGATACAGATAAGAGAGAGAGAGATGGATGATTTAGTATTATGGCTTCTTCACTGAAGGAAAGGTAAACAATCTTTTGCTGCAAGGACACTTCTTTGCTCTTTAACATTCTTGCTGAGACAGCAGGAAGTGGACTAGTTTGATGGACATGGACATGTGGAGTTGATGGATGGCTGATACCCCGTCAGTGGGGATAAAAGATGGGTCTGGGGAGACACCCTCGGATACACCAGTGGACACTGAAAGAGTGTTGTGCACCCACAGGAAGGTGGGGGCCTGGAGAAGCGGTTCAGGGGAATCGGTCTGGAGCACAGTGGATGAAGGCAGACCAGTGGGGACTTGTGTGTGTGTCCGCCCTTGCCTGGGTGACAAGTCCATCACTGAAGAACGGTCTAGCCTGGAACGGAAGGGTCACAATCGGTGACTCCAAAGGTACAACGGAAAAAGAAGACGACGGAAGGTTCGTCTGCTGCAGCTGCTCATCTCTTGCTCGCTCTCTCTCTCCCCAACATTGCAACACAACAACTACCTCAGCACGAACTGAACTTAACTCTATATTCTCTTATGACAATTCATTTACCCCTAAAATTTGATAGAACTTGGTTTTGATTCTTATTCCTGCACTTCTGTATTTATCATTGCTAACCTGTTTTATATGTATATTGGCATTTTTGATACTGTATTGCTTAGTTTACTAATAAACACCTTTAGTTATAGTACCACCAGACTCCAACGTATCATTCCATTTCTGCTGGTCTGTTAACCCAGTTACGGGGTACGTAACACAACTCAGGTTCAATTCCTGCCTCTGTCTGCAAGGGGTTTGTACGTTCTCCCCGTGACTGCATGGGTTTCCTCCCACAGTCCAAAGATGTACCAGTTAGTAGGTTAGTTGGTCATTGTAAACTGTCCTGTGATTAGGAGTAGCTCAAAGGATCCTGTTCCATGCTGTATCTCAATAAATTAAAAAAATCAGGACTGGAAATGAGGATGCCAGAATAAGGTGGTGATGGGTGAAACCAGGTGGCTGAGAGAGGGGGGATGATCAAAGAAATTGGGAGGTGAGAGGTGGAAAAGGTAAAGGGCTGGAGAAGACAGAATCTGATAGGACAGTAGAATGAACAATGGGAGGGTTTAAACTTTCCTAGGCAGGGAGAACATGAATTGGACCCAGTAAACTCTCCATGATATCTTGGCTGCAATCTGCAGAAAGTCAGCTACTAATTTTGCTGACATTAGGGTTAGTCTTAGTGAGAGAACCTTTGAGAGCAGATGTGTGAAATGTGTGAAAAGAATTTACTTCAAAACTTGGTGTTGAAGATTGGAGGTGAGTTACTGGAATGAAGCAGAGGAAAGTTTACTGCATCTAACTGAGACTGTCCCTGCTCAAGGAAGGTTTGGTAGGAGATTAACTGAGTACATTGAAATATAATGCGTCGTATGCATCAAATAAAATCAGCAAGGATTGTGCTGGGGGAGCAGCCGGCAAGTCACTACACTTGCAACCCCAACGTAGCATGCACATAACTTACTAACCCTAACCCATACATGCTTGGAATACGAGAGTAAACTGCAGCACCCGAGAAAATCCATTCAGTTCAAACTTCTACACTGGTGGGAGTCGAACCCCGATCTTGCAGGAGTGCTGTAAAGCATTGTGCTAACGGCTATGTTACCACGTTGTCCCAACCGGCAACAACCATCAACTCAGCTGGATCAGAAAGCCCAGAGAACTCAGTACAAAGAGATGCAGAAACACCGTCGACACCACCACTTCCAAGCCCCGCTAATCGTCTTACCGCGTCGTGGTGAAGTACTGGCCGCCGACGTTTAGTGTTATCCAGTCAGTACACATCACAGATTGGTCATCAACGTCCTTCCTGTCTGCCTCAGGGTCTGTGCAGAGAAACAAAAGTAACATTTCAAGCATCAACTTTATTCACCACTGTGTATTAGGAATTTGCTCTGGTGTGTTGGTCAGGGTGCAACACACAACAATAAAACAAGTCAACGATTATAAAGAACAAAGAATAACATAAAAAAGTAGTTAAGATATATATATGGAATACAAATGCTTAAGTGCATAAATAACAGCATGCACTTACAATGCAAACAGCATTATAAAATTGGCTTTATGTGTTTACAGTGCAGTGACGGGGGTAATAAAGGGTGGTGGGAGATGGTTAATGAACTCAGTTGATCAGACTAACTGCCTGGGGGAGGAATCTTTTAAAATTTCTTAAAGCTTTTGTTTTAATAATGCTTTCCAGAAGGGAGCTTTTGGAGAAGGCAATTTGCATGGTGGGTAGTGTCTGCAATGACTTTTATGCCAGCTTCTTTGTCATGGATACATACAGGGATGGTAAACTGCAGACAATGACCTTTCCTGCTGACCTGTTGTTTTTGTAGATTATGAGAGGATTTCAATCTGATTCTCCCTAACCCAGGGGTCGGCAACCCGCGGCTCTGGAGCCGCATGCGCCTCTTTGATCTCTGTGCTGCGGCTCCCCGTGGTTTGTAGGTTTTTGAAATGTAATTCGAAATTTGAAGATTATGGTGATCTTGTACAATCTAAATAAAACGTTGTGGCGACCCCATTTCCTGGCACATCTGAACCGGCTCACAATTAGCCACCGTTCCGGCTATGGGAGATAGCCTACGGGGGGTTTGTGAGTACGTGTCTTTTGGAGCATCCGCGCCCATGGGGGGGCGGATTGAGGGAGGCTTTAAAGCAAGGCTGTTTAGTTCGAATAAAGTTATCTTTGACTGCAGTGTCGTTATTTCAGCGCTGCGTGTAGCACACCGCTACAACGTGTTTTTTATCGCTATTAAGATACATCACCACTGCCAATGCCTGACACCCGCCAGTGCGCGCTTTCTTTTAATTCTTCGATCCAAGGTAGGCTAACTATGGAGTAACCTTCAACCCAACGTCTTTTTTTCGGAGTTCAAAATGTTTTTGTTGCATGCAGAAATGTAATTTCGTTTTCTCTGCAGGAGTTCATCAATTTTATAAATGCAACACATTATAGTTTGTTTATACATAGCATAAAGGCAAAAAAAAACGTTGTATGCAGTGTTATTTCATTTTAAATGTCAAACGGGTTTTGTGGCTCCCAGTGTTTTCTTTTCTGTGGGAAATGGGTCCATATGGCTCTTTGTGGTAAACGTTGCTGACCCCTGCCCTAACCCATGCATCAGCTCTTACCAAAACGTCATAGCCCTGGACAGAGCAAGGAGATAGAGTAAATGCTTCATTTTTGGTACACTTTACTTGAAAGAACATCCCTAACAGCTTAAAGACAGGACCGTTGCTCTAATCCTACGTAGCCTTAAACTTTAGCTTTCAGCTCAATTAAATTTTAAAAAACTTTAATCAAAGCTCAGGTCAAATATTTTGATGAGAAAATCAGTGAAGTAAGCCAAATATAGAGACAAGGAACAGTTAAGTATACAGAATTAATACTCTAGTGCAAAGTATTGTACAATAAAATTTATTTGTCTCACGCGTATTGAAACGTACAGTGAAATGTTTCATTAGCGTCAACGACCATCACAGTCCGAGGATGTGCTGGGGACAGCCTTCACATGTCACCACATTTCTGGCACCAACACAGCATGCCCACAACTTGTTAACCGTAAGCTTTACGTCTTTGCAATGCAGGGGGAAACCAGAGCACATGGCGGAATCTCGCACGATCATGGGGTGAACGTACTGAGTCCTTGGAGACACCAGCAGGAACTAAGCCCCAATAAGCAATGGCTGTAAAATATTACACTACTGCTCCACCCTACTACTACCATGCAAATTAGCAGATTTCATGGAACAACTGTTTCACAATGGTATGGTACTTATTTTAAACAAATGTTTCAAGAGAGGAGGTTGCCTGGCAAATACCTGATCTTCAACCATTATAAAACACAGCATCCTATTCATTATCACATTGCCATTTTTGGGAGCTCTATCGTGGAGACTGGGTGGGTGTACCAGTTCCGAGCTTTCAGCATAAACTAGATTTTCAAGTACTTCACTGCCTATTCCAGAGGACCTGTAAACAGGCCATGAATGGAAGCAAATAAATGGACAAACAGAGATACAAAATATTACAGAAGCCTCGCTACCACTGCTAGGAATTAAAGGGTTAACGCATGAGGAGCATTTGATGGTTCTGGGCCTGTACTCACTGAAGTTTAAAAGAATGAGGGGGGAACCTCACAAATATTGAAACACCTAGACAGAGTGAATGTGGAGAAGATGTTTCCAATAGGTGCAGAGTCCAGAACCAGAGGGTAGAGCCTCAGAATACGTCCCTTTAGAACAACGAAATTAAATAATTTATCTATTTAGTTATTTATTTAGACATATAGCATGGAATAGGCTCTCCAACCCCAATGAGCCACACCACCCAGTAACCCACCTTTTCACCACTAACCTAATCGCAGGACAATTTATAATGACCAATTAACCTACCAACCGGTATGTCTTTGGACTGTGGGAGGAAACCGGAGAATCTGGACACACGGTCACGGTGAACACATACAAGCTCCTTCAAGAGGGCACTGGAATTGAACTCCAAACTCTGATGCCCCAAGCTGGAACAGTCTTGAGCTAGCCACTACATTACAGTGGAGCCTGAGGATGGCGAATCTGTGGAATTTCACTGCTACAGGCAGCTGTGGAGGCCAAGTCATTGGGTATATTTAAAGTGGAGGTTTTTGATCAATAAGGGCATAAAAGATTATGGGGAGAAGGCAGAAGAATGAGGTTGAGGGAGATAATAAATCAGCCATGATGGAATGGTGGAGCAGACTTGATGGGCTGAATGGCCTAATTCTGCTCCTGTGTCTTATGGTCTTTGGGGCATTCAGCGGCTGTGAGATGTATTGTGCAAGTCCGTGCTGTTCTTTTTTAATGGTTGCAGAACTGGAAGAGCAAACAAAAGGTATTGAACCCTCATTTGCAACTGGAGAAACAACTTCAATAAATCTGCTGAAGGGTGGAATGATATTTGGAAGACAATGCTAAAAGCTGTTACCCAGCGGTAAGAATACCACTGATCGTCTCAAGTCCACCAGGCAAGAGACAACCTCGACAAGCTGAATTCCATGATATCTGGTACAAGGCCATGAGGGCGACACAGTAGAACAGCAATTAATGTAATGCTTTTCCAGCATCAGCGACCCAGGTTCAATTCCTTTCCTGTCTGCAAGGAGTCTGTACTTTCTTCTTGTGACCATATGGGTTTCCTCGCACAATCCAAAGATGTATGTGCTAGTAGATTAATTGGTTAGATCAGGGGTCGGCAACGTTTACCACTGAAAGAGCCAATATGGACCCATTTCCCACAGAAAAGAAAACACTGGGAGCCACAAAACCCATTTGACATTTAAAATGAAATAACACTGCATACAACGGTTTTTTTTTTGCCTTTATGCGATGTATAAACAAACTATAATGTGTTGCATTTGTGAAATTGATGAACTCCTGCAGAGAAAACGAAATTACATTTCTGCATGCAACAAAAACATTTTGAACTCCGAAAAAAAGACGTTGGGTTGAAGGTTACTCCATAGGTAGCCTACCTTGGATCGAAGAATTAAAAGAAAGCGCGCAATGGCGGGTGTCAGGCATTGGCAGTGGTGATGTATATTAATAGCGATAAAAAACACGTTGTAGCGGTGTAGCGCTACACGCAGCGCTAAAATAAAGACACTGCAGTCAATGGTAACTTTATTCGAACTAAACAGCCTTGATTTAAAGCCTCCCTCAACCCATCCCCGTGGGCCCAGATGCTCCAAAAGACACGTACTCACAAACCCCCGTAGGCTATCTCCCTTAGCCGGAACGGTGGCTAATTGTGAGCCGGTTCGGATGTGCCAGGAAATGGGGTCTCCACAACATTTTCAAATTGTACAAGATCACCATAATCTTCAAATTTCGAATTACATTTCAAAAACTAACAAACTACGGGGAGCTGCAGCACAGAGATCAAAGAGACGCATGCGGCTCCGGAGCCGCGGGCTGCCGACCCTTGGGTTAGATGGTTTAACTGGCCGTGTGGGCTCATTGAGCCGGAAGGGCCTGTTACCGTACTGCTAACAAAATAAAGTTAAAAATTAACATGGTACCTAGAAGTTGGCAAAAAAAATGCCCAGAATAAAGACAACCCCCTCCCCAAGAAATCAATCATCAAATTCTTAGAATTTAATTCACGGTATGACTAGGTATCAATTTATTGTAACTGTTCACTGCTCAGTAGAATGTATCAATTCAGTTCCACTTACCTATAAATGGCTCCCCTTCAGACACATACAATACATCGTCATCTCTGATCAAAGAGGAGAAATAGATTAGCAGCACAGCGACTGACAGCTGTAAGACACTGTTAAACAACTTAGTTCACCTTAAGTACTAGGCCAGATATTTAACCCCATTCCCCTGCCTTCTTCTCATAACATTTGAAGCTGTAAGACGGTAAGACACAGGAGCAGAATTATGCTAGTTTCTGGAATATAGTGTAGGGAAGTACATGGTATTGAACTTCGGCAGAAGGAATAAATGTGTGGACTATTTTTTAAAAGGGGAGAAAATTTAAATACTCAGAGGTAATAAGGAAGGCAAATGTAATGATAACATTCATTTTGAGAGGCTGAATATAAAAGCAAGGATGTAATGCTGAGGTCTTATAAGGCGTTAGTCAGATCACACTTGGAGTATTGAGAGCAGTTTTGGGCCCCTTATCTAAAAAGGTCCAGAAGAGGTTCTCAAGAATTACCACAGGAATGAACATATGTCGAGTTAACATACGAAGAGCATTTGATGGCTCTGGGCCTCTACTACTGCAGTTTAGAAGAATGAGGGGAGGATCTCACTGAAACCTACTGAATATCGAAAGACCTAGATAGAATGGATGCGGAGAGGATGTTTCCTATAGTGGGGGAGTCTAGGACCAGAGGGCCAAGCTCAGAATTGAAGAACATCCATCTAGAATAGAGATGAGAAAAAATTTCTATAGCCAGAGGGGTGGTGAATCTGTGGAATTCACTGCCACAGATGGCAATGACAAGTCAAGTCATCAGGTATATATTTAAGGCAGAGGTTGATAGGTTCTTGATTAATCAGGGCATCAAAGGTTATGGGGCTTTGGAGAGAAGGCTTACAGGTTAAGACAATAACAATATAAAGTGCAAAAGCTACGAGAAAAGCACAATTCAGGTAAAGGATAAAGTGCAAGATCATTAATGAGATAGATTGTGAGATTAAGAGTCCATCTTATCGTGCAAAAGGTCCATTCAGGAGTCTGATAACAGTTTCCTTGAGACTGGTGGTACGTGCTTTCAAGCTTTTGTAACTTCTGCCCGATAGGAAAAAGAAGAGTGTTGGTGGGGGGGGGGGCTGGGGTCTTTGATTGTGCTGGCTGTTTTACTGAGGCAGTGAGAGGGGTAGGTAGACAGAGTCCATGGTTTCTGTGACACACTGAGCTGTGTCTCCAACTTTCTTGTGGTCATGTGTGAGCTGTTGCCATACCAAGCCATGATACAGCCACACGGAATGCTTTCTACGGTGCATCGGTAAGGGTTGACAGGAACATGCCAAATTTCTGTCTCCTCCTGAGGAAGCAGAGGCGTTGGTGAGCTTTCTTGGCTATGGTGTTCATTGTAGTCGGACTCTCATTGGCAACTGCTAGGGCAAACTAAAAGAGAACTCTCTTTGGACACAAAGCAATATTGGTTCACCTGATCAGTGCAATATCGTCTATGAGACCACCCTTCCCGTTGTAGAGGTGGGCTGCCTTAATACTCAGCTTGCTACTGGCAACAGACAGCAGGTCAGACAGAGCGCCGTACACAGCAACAACCTGCAAGACAAAAGAAAGGGAAGACTTGTCAAAAAAGAATTCTCCTGTTTGCTCTCAAAGGCACTTCAGCCTATACAATGGGTCAACTGTTTCTACACTGAGGATCTGCATTCCGAACACATCACTCATACCGAAAGAGGAATTTAGAGGTTTCCAGCAAAATCTGATACTTGAAAAGCTATTCAAAAGTAGTGACCCAAACCAGAATGCTCATGAATTGAAGCAAAAGATAAAGAACTTGCACTTGCTTAAAAACACCCAAGGCTCTCTACTGACAGTTAATTACTTTCAACGACTAGTCTCAAGTGAAAAGGAGACAAGTGGAGCTGCCAATTTGCTCACAGTAATCAGCTTCCAACTTGATCAGCGTTGTTTTCAGTTGTGGCTGCGGGAGGGGGGCAAAAATAATTGCCTGACTGATCTTTTACATTAGCACCTCATGAAGTCAGCAGGATTTCACACTCATCATTTCTGAAATGGCTGCTTTGAAGCAGTCAGCAAACTCCCGAGGAGAACAGGTCACAGTTGGCACTGTGGCAGTGTATGTTCAGTAATCTGCCTTAGTTGGATCAAAACAAAAGAAAAAAACACTCCAGAGTCTAAGATAATTTGCCAATAATTAGCAGATAATTGACGACATTCTTCCACTGCAATTAACTAGCTTGTGACCAACAGCTAGAAAGGCAGAACCCCAACGAGGTTTATACTGGTGAAGGCTCCAAACTGGGAGTCTTGGGGGGGGGGGGGGGGTAGAGAGCAATGAACTGAATGTAGGTACCTGGGACCCTCAATGGGAGGCTCCAAATTACTGTGATATCACAGAATAGCCAGTTTTTTGGCAACAGGAAGGAAGTTTGAACAATTGTTAGTTACATCTAACAATTACAGGCACAGGACTCTTTATCACTTCAAGGGAATTTCAACTCAAAGATATGGGGTATCAAAAAAGCAAAGTTGGATTAGGTACCATGGGCATCTATGGAATTCTCTGCCCAATGAAGCAGTGGAGGCTGCCTTAGTAAATATATTTAAACAAGTTTGGATAGCTTTTTGCATAGTAGGGGAATTAAGGTTTATGGGGGGAAAGGTGGAGATGAGTCCATGGCCAGATCGGCCATGATCTTATTGAATGGCGGGGCAGGCTCGACGGGTCAAATGGCCGACTCCTGCTCCTATTTCTTATGTTCTTATGTTGTAGAGTCCATGAAAGTGAGCCCATCAGTTGTAGAACCAGTTGAGAATTGAGGTGAGTGAAATTATCCACACAGGTTCAGGAGCCTGATGGTTGGAGGGTAACAAGTGTTGCTGAACCTGGTGGTGTGGCACCCAAGGCTCCTGTACTTCCTGTCTGATGGCAGCAGGGAAACGTGAGGATAGAACTCAGCACTGAGCTGTTTCAGATGCCAAACAGCAGCCAGAGCTGCTGATGCAAAGGCATATCCCCTTTCCCACTGACTAAAATGGAAACCACAGCCCAGTTACTAACTCTCACTTCTCACCATTTATACCTTGTCTTAACCACAGAGAATACAGCACAGAAACAGGCCCTTCTGCCCATCAGTTCAAACTGATCATCAACTATCCATTTACATTATTCCCATTCTTCAAAGTTCAAAGTAAATTTATCAAACTTACTTAGAGCAAGACCTTCGTCTTGTTAAAATTCTTTTCCTCCAGTTTTATTTCAATGGCTTCTTTCACCAGGCAGTTCCAAAAGCCATTGGCGTGGCACAGTAGCTTTGTGCCGAAGTCAATCCTATGGCCATTGTGAAGGTCTCACTCCAAGTAAGAACTGGAATTCGATTGTAAACAAGGTGAGAGAGCAGAAACCTGACTGGATGAGGACTAATCAATCAGGACAGATGAACAGGCGTATAAATACCACCAGGCTGGACATGCTGTGGCATCATCCCTGATGGCAGAGTTTGTCATCGAAACGTCAGTTAAAATTGATACATGCTCGAGATGAGTTTATTCGAAGTGCAATAGAGTTTATGAAAAACAATAAACAACAAAGACTGACAATCAACCAATGTGCAAAAGACAAATAATTAAATAAGTAATTCTGAGAAACTCACTTGAAAGTGAGTCTGCAGGTTGTGGAATCAATTCAGAGCTGAGATGAGTGAAGTTATCCACGAGTTCAGAAGCCTGATGGTTGAGGGGTAATAACTGCTCCTGAACCTGGTGGTGTGGGGCCTGATGTTTGAGGGGTAATAACTGTTCCTGAACCTGGTGGTGTGGGACCTGATGGTTGAGGGGTAATAACTGCTCCTGAACCTGGTGGTGTGGGACCTGATGGTTGAGGGGTAATAACTGTTCCTGAACCTGGTGGTGTGGGACCTGATGGTTGAGGGGTAATAACTGTTCCTGAACCTGGTGGTGTGGGACCTGATGGTTGAGGGGTAATAACTGTTCCTGAACCTGGTGGCGCAGGATGTGGCTCCTGCCCAATGGTAGTAATGAGATGAGAGCACGAGCTGGATGGTGGGAGCCCATGATGATGGACACTGCGTTCTTGTGGCAGCACTCCTTACACAGGTGCTCGCTGTGATGTCCTGAGCTGTGTCCACCACTTTATGTAGATTTAATTTTTGTTATATATTCTTCCCACACTCCTAACATCTCTGCCCGGATTCCACAAACCCTTCACCCTTGGCACTAAGTCCTTTGACCCCAGCTTTGCATTCTGCCCCTGACACAGCGATACATCCTTTGCCTCGGTCAGCAGAGTAACTCTTCCTCGCAGACAGCTGTGCTACTGCTTCTACCCCTGGTCCTCCAGTTCCTCCACCATTGCTTCTGCTGTGAGCATGTCACTCGCCACACCAGTGACACGGAGGTCGAGTATAGTGCGGGAAAACCCACCGATTTAAAAAAAACAAGTAACAGGGAGGACCGATGCATCACTTCAACAAACAAAACCTTAACACCAACATAAACTATTCTAACCCCCAGGCAGTTAATCTGATCAACATTCTAGTTGGCCTCCCCACCTCCCATTACCTCAGTGAAATGCAAACACTTTAAACTACTTTTTATGTTCTTTACATAGTAAATACATGATTGTATCTATGCACATCTTATTCCATATCCATACTTTAACTTCTATTTTTTAATATAATTCTTTATTCATACATGTTTGTTGTTGTGTGTCATGTTAAAACTCCACAGCAAATTCCCAATACAATACGGCAAATAAAGTATTGACCCAATATTAGGGGAATTTAGGAGACTTAGACAGGCACATGGATGATAGAAAAATAGAGAGCTATTTATTGATTATTTAAGAGATACAGTGTGGACAGACTCATCCAGCCCACCGATCGTGCAGCCCAACAACCCACCAATTTTAACCTCTAGTCTAATCACAGCACAATTTACAATGACCAATTAGTGTACTGACTGGATTGTCTTTGGACTGTGGGAGGAAACCGGAGCACCCAGAGGAAACCCACACACAAATGGTTCAACTTAGTATCAGAGAACATAGGCAGTACACAACCTGAAATTCTTACTCTTCACAGACATCCATGAAGCAAGACACCCCAAAGAATGAATGATCGTAACTTCAGAACACGGAAGCCCCCCCCCCCGACAAGCAGCAGCAGAAGAACCAACCCCAGCCCCCCCCACCACCATGCAAGCAACAGCAAAAGCCCCCCAAAAAGACCTTGCCCTGGAGTCCATAACCCGGCACCTCTGTATCTCAGATAAGCTCTCTCCCACCAGCGAGGGAGTGGGAGATCACTCTTGCAACAAGGGCGGAGACCAGCAGCTCGCTGTTCTGCTATTACAGTCTTTCTATGTACAAGCTTTCTTACAGAGGACGTTGGAACTGATCCCCGAACTCTGACGCCATGAGCTGGAACAACATCGTGCTAATCGCTACACTGCCTTTTCACTATGTAGGAGGGAAGGGCGAGATCATCAGGTGGGTTAAGAGGACGGTACAACATCGTGGGCCAACAAGCCTGTACTGTGCTGTAATGTTGTGTGATGGAGGGGAATTATCAACATTTAAACCAGCCCAAGTGTCGCAATATAGTCTGTTCAGACCACGCCTGAGTGTTACATACAGTTTGCACACCCTGAACTAACAAAGGATATGCACTCATTCCTTAATGCAAATGTTTAATCAGCTACCACCCTCTGCCTTCGATGGGCAAGCTAATTCTGATTCCACTTGGCCAAATTTCCCTGGATCCCACGCATTCTGACTTTGACAGTAACTTTATTATCAAAGTACACATGTCACCATACATAACCCTGAGATTCAGTTACTTGTGGGCATTCACAATAGAATCAATGAGACCGCATCCAACATGACAAACAACCAGTGTGCAAAAGACAGCAAGCTGTGCAAATCCAACAATAAATGATAAATAAATAAGCAATATTGTATTTTCTTCCTGGTGTCAGCAGCAAGAAGACAGTATGGCCTGGATGGTGGGGCCTTGACAATGAATGCTGCTTTCCTGCGACAGCGCTCCATACAGATGTGCTCAACGGTGGGGAGGGCTTCATCCATGATGGACTGCGTCGTATCCACTACTTCTTGTAGGATTTTCCATTCAAGGGCACCGGCACTTCCATACGAGGCCGTAAAACAACCTGTCAATGTACTCTCCATCACACACCTATAGAACTTTGTCAAAGTTTTAGATGTCATGCCAGATCTTCACAAATATCTAAAGTAGAGACGCTGTCATGCTTTCTTCGCAATGACATTTATGTGCTGGACCGAGGAGAGATCCTTTGAATGAGCCCACCATGGGGAACCTTGCTGAACAGCTTACTGAAATCCAAATACACCACACCCACCCCTCCATCTTCATCAATCTGCCTCGTCACCTGCTCGAAAAATTCAGCCAGGTTTGTGAAGCACAACCTGCCCGGGCAAAGACCTGGGATGCAACCCACAATTACTCGATTTGAGGATGACCTAAAACTTATCAACAGCCAAAAGGATAGTGATCGGTTGCACTGGAATTTCAACAGATGAAGCTCAACATAAACACAAGAAATTCTGCAGACGTAGGCGATCCAGAGCACCACACACAAAATGCCAGAGGATCTCAGCAGGCCAGGCAGCATCTATGGAAATGAATAAACAGTCGACGTTTCAGACCGAGACCCTTCCTCAAGGCTGAGAAGGATGGGGGAAGGCACCACAGTAAAAAGGTGGGGGAAGAGGGGAAGGAGGACAGCTAGGTGATAGGTGAAGCCAGGTGTGTAGGAAAGATAAAGGGCTGGAGAGGAAGTAATCTGATAGGAGAATGGACCATAGGAGAAAGGGAAGGAGGAGGGGACCCAGGAGAAAGAGGAGGAGGAGGGGACCCCGGGAAGATGATAGGCCGGTGAGAAGAGGTAAGCAGCGAGAGTGGGGAATAGGAGGGGAAGAAAATAATATTTTTACTGGAAGGAGAAATCCATATTCACGCCATCTGGTTGGAAACTACCCAGATAGAATATAAGACCTGTCCACCCTGAGTGTGGACTCATCTTGGCACACCTTTAACCTCCCGCTTCAGCGGTCTGAGGTTTCCGCCTGTTTCAGGCAGGCTTCAATGATACTGGTGCAAAGAAGAAAGTTGCAACGTGCCTCACTGACGATTGTGCAGTAGCACTTACACCCACTGTGCTGAAGTGCTTTGAGAGGCTGGTTAAGAAACAAATCAACTCCTGCCTGAGGAGCAACTTAAATCCACTCCAATTTGCCTACCAAAGCAACAGGTCATCAGCAGATGCCAATTCATTAGCTCTTCACTCAACCCTGGGACATTTGGATAGCAAAGATGCAAACATCAACTACAGTTCGGCACTTAATACCGTCATCCCCTCATAACTAATCAACACGCTTCAAGATTTTGGCCTCATTACCTCCTTATACAACTGGATCCTCAATTTCCTCACTTGCAGACCCCGGTCAGTTTGGATTGGTAACATCTCCTCCATCAGCACAGGTGCATCACAAGTCTTTGTGCTTAGCACTCTGCTCTACTCACTTTACACTTATGACTGTGTGGCTAAGCACAGCGCCGGTGCTATACTGAGGTTTGTTGACGACACCACTATCGTGGGCCGAATCGAAGTTCGTGATGAATCAGCACGTAGGAGGGAGATTGAAATTCTGGCTGAGTGACGCCACAACAACCACCTCTCTCTCAATGTCAACAAGACTAAAGAGCTGATTATTGACTTCAGGAGGAAAGCAGAGGTCCATGAGGAACTCCACATAGGGGATCAGAGGTGGAGAGGGCTAGCAACTTCAAATTCCTGGTGTTATCGTTTCAGAAGATCTGTCCTGGGCCCAGCATGTAAATGTCATTATAAATAAGGCATGACAGCGCCTCTACTCTCTGAGAAGCTTGTGAATATTCTGCATGACATCTAAACCTCTGACAAACTTCTGTAGATACGTGGTGGAGATTATACTGACAGTTTGCATCACAGCCTGATATGGAAACACTTCTGCCCATGAATGGAAAATCCTATTAAAAGTAGCGGATCCGGCCCAGTCCATCACGGGTAAAGCCCTTCCTCATCACTGAGCACATCCACGTGGAGCATTGGTGCAGGAAAGCAGCCTCCCACATCAGGAACCCCCATCCCCCAGGTCATGCTCGCTGCTGCCATCGGGAAGAAAGTACAGGAATCTAGAAACCCACATCAGCAGATTCAGAAACAGTTGTTACCCCTCAACCATCAAAGTCTTGAACCAGAGCAGATAATTTCACTCACCCCATCACTGAACTGTTCCCACAACCTATGGATATTTTCAAGGGCTCTCCATCTCATGTTTTCGATATTTATTGCCTATTTATTTATTATTGTTTCTTTCTGTATGTATTTGCACAGGTTGTCGTCTTTTGCACGTTATTTGTCCGTACTGGGTGTGGTTTTTCATTGATTCTATTACGTCTCATTGTATTTACAGTGAACGCCCGTAATAAAATGCATCTAGGGAAGTACATAGTGACATATATGTACTTTGATAATAAATTTAGTTTGAAGCCCCTCGTCCCCTCAATTCCTCCCCTCTACTCCACCTCCTTTCCCTTCTTTATCCCTCCACCCCCACAGCACCCCTCGTCCCCTCCACCTTCTCGACCCTATCCATCCCCCTTCCCGCACTCGTCCCCTCCACCCTGCCCCTTGCACTACCTTGCCGTGTCGATGGTTCCCGTTAACGAACAACGTCACCCGCCGCATCGCCACCGCCGCCGAACAAACCACCGATACGCTCACCGGAACCGGAAATCACGGACGGGAGCCGACACCTGACAGGAGCCAATCAGAACACGAGTTCGAGAGCTCGACAAGCGTGCCCGCCAATCGGAGGAAGGAGAGATGCGGAGGACGAATATCGCGGTGGACCACTGGGAGCGGGTACGTCCTTTAAAATGTTCCTGATGCAAAACAGGAAGCGAATGAGAATTATTCCCGTGTTTCGTTACTGTCAATTCCCGTCAGGTTACCGCTGTAACGGAGCCGCCTTCTCTACAAAGCAACTCCGGTGCCGCCTTGATTACCGGAGGCAAGGGGAAGGAGTTTTATCCGCCCCGTAATGTTTTGTTTCCCCATTGTAATTGGTCCGGCTTCCATTGATGGAGAGTTTATGCCCTCCGCCTGATCACGTTGGCGGGTCGAGCTGAGCCCCTAGCGGTCGGGAAGTCATATTGCACGCTGCACTAAAACCCCCAGCGGCCGGGAGGAGGTACTGCAAGCCCACTCTGCACAGCCCCTGCCGGCCGGAGGTCATACTGCCCCTGCACTGCCCTCACCGGCCAGGAGGTAGCACTGCAAGCCCACTCTGCACAGCCCCTACCGGCCGGAGGTCATACTGCCCCTGCACTGCCCTCACCGGCCAGGAGGTGGCACAGCTAATGCACTCCGCACCGCCCCCTGCTGGCCAGGGGCAGGGCGAAAATCTGACCAAGTACTGAAGACCTCCGTCTAGAAACCCCTCTATGTCGCTTTCATTGACTTGACCAAGGCATTCGACCTTGTCAGCAGGGATGGGGTCTTTCAGATCTCCTCAAGATCGGCCGTCCCCAGAAACCCCAAAGTATCACCAAGTCATTCCATGACAACACGAGGGCTACTGTTCAGTACGATGGCAGCTCATCGGACCCCTTCGCTATTCCTAGTGGAGTCAAACAAGGGCGCGTGTTGGCCCCAACATTATTCAGCATCTTCTTCTCACTGCTATTGAAGCACACATTTGAGACGTCGACAGAAGGCATCTACATGCACACCAGGCCTGATGGGCAGCTGTTCAACCCTGCGCGCCTGAGAGCAAGAACAAAGGTGCGAAAGATCTTAATACGTGACATGCTCTTTGCCAATGATGCTGCTATAATCTCACACACCAAACAGCAACTACAAACTCTCATGGACTGCTTCTCTGGGGCATGCAAACACTTTGGGCTTACCATCAGCCTAATGTGGGTGGGTGGGGGGGTGGCAGAGCTCCTTGATGAAACCCACGTGCTCACGGGGAAAACATACACACCCCTAACAGGCTACATTTGGCGTTCATTTTGGCCATTGGGTGTTCCTTTAACATTTAACTGTTACGCTATTGTGCCCTGCTATAAAGTTATTGAATGTTTCCCTAGTTCAATAGACTCCTGACTTCACAATCTACCTTGCACCTTGTTGTCCACCTGCACTGCCCTTTCTTTGTATCTGTAACTCTTTATTTTGCATTCTTCTTGTTGTCGCTTTAAGTATTAATGTGACAAAATGATCTGTGTAGTTGGAGTGCAACACGGAGATTTTCCCCTTACCTTGCTGCATGTGACAATACTATATGCAGTTTACAGTCTTGGGTTGAGCTGTTCTCTGATCTTTCGTCACCAGGTGAGGAGACATTGTCAGTGCACTGTTGAGTAAGGTGAGTCCTCCCGGTGCTTGGCCTTCATATACCTTCCAATCATTTTCGAAACTCAACTGTGATGCGGGGAGGAAATCTCATCGCTGATTGGCTACGTGACAAACTTTGTGCGTTGCGGTCTGGAATTTTGCCCGCGGCCTCTCATAAGTAGGGTACAGGTCTGCTAGTTTGTTCAGGGAACCGTTCACAGCAAACTAGATTACTCGGAATTCTTTTGCATGCCATGTGTTCACCTATGGCATGACTTTCGCTGATGCCCAGTCGAAGTTGTCAAATTTGCCCCATCTTAACTGCATTTTACGTTGTGGGCGTCCTAACCAGTTGCATTTTCACCTAGTATGAGAGCAGTCAAGCATCGGACAAGAAGATTCTACAAAAGACTGTGAGAATAGCAGAGTCTGTCTGCCATCTATTGGGGACATTTATCAGGAGCACAGCATATGCAGGGCCCTTAGTATTATTAAGGATCCCACCCATCCATCCAGCATCCTCTTTGACTTTCTGCCATCAGGCAGGAGACTCTGATGCATAAAAACAATATTGGTCAGGATGGGTAACAGCTTTTCCCCCCTAGGCCATTAGGCTTTTGAACCCCCTACTACACTGCATTCGAAGTGTCACTGAATAATTTGTACTGTATCCCACAATATTTAATATATGCATTTTAACCATATAACAATCACAGCACGGAAACAGGCCATCTCGGCCCTCCTAGTCCGTGCCGAACTCTTAATCTCACCTAGTCCCACCTACCCGCACTCAGCCCATAACCCTCCACTCCTTTCCTGTCCATATACCTATCCAATTTTACCTTAAATGACACAACTGAACTGGCCTCTACTACTTCTACAGGAAGCTCATTACACACAGCTATCACTCTTTGAGTAAAGAAATACCCCCTCGTGTTTCCCTTAAACTTCTGCCCCCTAACTCTCAAATCATGTCCTCTAGTTTGAATCTCCCCTACTCTCAATGGAAACAGCCTGTTCACGTCAACTCTATCTATCCCTCTCAAAATTTTAAATACCTCGATCAAATCCCCCCTCAACCTTCTACGCTCCAATGAATAGAGACCTAACTTGTTCAACCTTTCTCTGTAACTTAAGTGCTGAAACCCAGGTAACAACCTAGTAAATATTTATGCATAATTCATTTGCAGATTTAATTCTTACTTTCAAAGTTATGTGTTAGTGTACTATGCTGCTTTACACACTGGTTTGGAGAAACATTGTCTCATTTGACAGTATACATGTATATAGTTAAATGACAGTAAACTTGACTTGACTCGACTCTCAATCTTTGAAGGTACAATCTTCTTTAAGAGAAATGAGCTCCCTCAAACTGTTGTCTCTTGTTATGTTTCTGATTACTCTTACTAAACTTCCTGCTGCCTTTGTTCCAATGTTAGCCCGCTCAGGAGTGAGGGAGGTCAGCTGGACGAGTGGTATCGCAACAGCAATCTTGCACTCATCGTCAGAATGACAAAGATTTGACTGGGGAATGCACAAGGTGCTGGAGGAACTCAGCAGGCCAGGCAGCATCTATGGAACAGTACAGTTGACAATTCAGACCATTGATCCTGATGAAGGGTCTTGGCCCAAAATGTCAACTGTACTCTTTTCCCCAGATGCTGCCTGGCCTGCTGAGTTCCTGTGGCATTTTGTATGTGTTGTTTGGATGTCTAGCACCTGCAGATTTTCTCTTGTGTGGAATTGATTGTGGACTTCAGGAAGGAAATTCAGGAGAACTCACATCAATCCTTATTGAGGGATCAGAAGTGGAAAAGCTGATCAGTTTCAAGTTCCTGATGATCCCTCCTGGGCCCAACAAACTGATACAGTTACGAATTCGGGCAATAGTTCAACAGTGGCTGACAAGGGAAGTCAAAGCTAATGTAAAAGCAAAAGAGAGGGCATACAACAAAGCAAAAATTCGTGGTAAGTCAGAGGATTGGGAACCTTTTAAAACCCTACAGAGAGCAACTAAAAGAATCATTAGGAGGGAAGAGATGAAATATGAAAGCAAGCTGGCAAACAATATCAAAGTGGACTGTAAGAGCTTTTTCAAGAACGTAAAAAATAGAAGAGAGATGAGAGTGGATATAGGACCACTAGAAACTGAGGCCGGAGAAATAATAATAGGGGAAACGGAGATGGGAGAAGAACTAAATGAGTATTTTGATTCAGTCTTCACTGTGGAAGACACTAGCAGTGTATCAGTGCAGTTACTATTACAAGCAAGAATGTGCTCAAAAATCTGAAAGAACTAAGGGTACATAAGTCACTCAAGGCAGATGAACTGCACCCTAGGTGGCGTTAGAGATTGTAGTGGCGTTAGAAATGATCTTTCAAAAATCATTGGACTCTAGCATGGTGCCAGAGGACTGGAAAATTGCAAATATCACTCCACTCCTTAAGAAAGGAGGAAGGCAACAGAAAGGAAATTATAGACCAGTTAACCTGACCTCAGTGGTTGGGAAGATGTTGGAGTCAATTGGTAAGGATGAGGTTTTGGAATACTTGGTGATGCAGGACAAGATCGAACAAAGTCAGCATGGTTTCCTTCAGGAAAAATCCCGCCTGACGAACCTGTTGGAATTCTTTGAGGAGTTTACACATAGGGTGGATAAAGGGGATGCAGTGGATGTTGTATATTTGGATCTTCAGACGGCCTTTGACAAGGTGCCACACATGAGGCTGCTTACCGAGTTAAGAGCCCATGGTATTACAGGAAAGTTACTAACATGGTTAGAGCATTGGCTGATTGGCAGGAGGCAGCGAGTGGGAATAAAAGGATCCTTTTCTGGTTGGCTGCCAGTGACTAGTGGTGTTCTGCAGGGGTCGGTGTTGGGACCACTTCTGTTTACGCTGTACATCAATGATTTAGATGATGGAATAGATGGCTTTATTTGCAGATGATATGAAGATTGGTGGAGAGACAGGTAGTGTTGAGGAAACAGGTAGGATGCAGAGGATTTAGACATAAGGAGAATGGGCAAGAAAGTGGCAAATGAAATACAATGTTGGAAAATGCATGGCCATGCACTTTGATAGTAGAAGTAAATGTGCCGACTATTTTCTAAACAGGGATAAAATCCAAAAACCTGAGATGGAAAAGGACTTAGGATTCCTCGTGCAGAACACCCTGAAGGTTAACTTGCAGGCTGAGTTGTGGTGAGAAAGGCAAATGCAATGTTAGCATTCATTTCAGAGGTCACGAATACAAGAGCAGGGATGTGATGCTGAGGCTTTATAAGGCATCGGTGAGGCCTCACCACGAGTATTGTGAACAGTTTTGGGCTTCTCATCTAAAAAAAGATGTGCTGATATTGGGGAGGGTTCAGAGGAGGTTCACAAGGATGATTCTGGGAATCAAAGGGTTATCATATGAGGAATGTTTGATGGCTCTGGGTCTGTACTCGCTGGAATTCAGAAGGATGAGGGGCATCTCATTGAAACCTTTTGAATGTTGAAAGGCCTAGACAGAGTCGATGTGGAAAGGATGTTTCCAATGGTGGGGGAGTCTAGGACAAGAGAGCACAGCCTCAGGATAGAGGGGTAGCCGTTTAAAACCGAGATACGGAGAAATTTATTTCAGCAGAGGATGATGAATTTCTGGAGTTCATAGCCACAGGCAGATATGGAGGCCAGGTCGCTGGGTGTATTTAAATCAGAGCTTGGTAGGTTCTTGACTGGACATTGTATCAAAGGTTACGGGGAGTGGAGCTGAGGAGGGGAAAATAGGATCGGCCTATAATGGAATGACGGAGCAGACTCGATGGGCCAAATGTTCTCATTCTGCTGCTATGTCTTGTGGTCTTATTTGATTTTTTTAATATATTTTGATAACTGTATTTCAATATAATTGGTTTCTTTTGTAACCCCCATGTCTTTTATATATTTAAACACATTATTCTAAGAAGGGTCCATAATCTTCACCAGACTGGAGTCCATGGCCTTGGTCTAACCTTCACAATTTTATAAACTTCTGTCGGGCCTATCCTCAGCCTCTGAGGCTCCAGAGAAAACAGCCCAAGTTTGTTCAACCAGTCAATGTTTGTTGAAATCCCCATCTAAAATCAGCTTGCTATTTTTGTCCTTGCTGGTAATGTGACCAAATATCTGCACTTCTCCCTTGTGCTGACTGTCTAGGACTTTCTGTTTATTCCCAGCCACTGGGTCCTCTAGTCAACCCAGTTTCCGATCGTTCTGGTCTGCGACTTCCCCCTCAGTGCCCACAGACACTGGGTGAGAAGGGAAACCCCTCGACGAGAAAGAGGTCAACTTGTGCCTGGAACTGTAGAGAGAGACAGGTGTAAGGGCTAATCTCAGCCAACCGGGAAATTTTACGAGGTGGTAGGGGAGAGGCTTAACCCTATCCAACCAGGAAAGATGTTCCCTTGCTTGAAATGAAGCAGTGGTGGTTGAAAGGATGACTCCCCTCTGACAGGGAATGGCCTTCCCTGTGTCTGTGTTGTCCGTCCTTCAGAGTCGAAGATGACCACGACTTCTGTCAGCTGGAGGGTTTGTGACTGGTGAGGCCAATCCGGGCCCTGAAAGCTCGCCCACATGTGGGACACGTGAGGGTAGGTGCTGCAGTGGAAGTGGAGGTAGCTCGAGCCTTGCGCGCGGCACGTTTCCTCTGAGCCTCTGCGGTGCGTCTGAGTTCTGCTGCATACGCTCCTTTAGTGGTCCTGCTCCACCAGGTCGGGCGATCCAGAGCAAGCGATTCCCAGCTACTGGGATTGATGTTGAGGGACACTTTGAGGCAGTCTTTGAAACGTTTTTGAGCGCTTGCCCTGGCTCAGCTCTCCATACAGCAGCTGTTTTGGTAGTCGACTGTCAGACATCCTGACGACATGGCCAGCCCATCTGGCTTGGGCTTTCTGTAGGAGGGCGTAGACGCTGTGGGAGCTAGCCCGCTCCAGGACCTCCGAGTCTGGCCTTTGTCCTGCCATCGTACGTGGAGAAGTCTGCGGAGGCAGCTCAAGTGGAAGTGGTTGAGCTGTTTAGCGTGTCTGCTGTAGACAGTCCAGGTCTCAAATGCCTTGGTCAGATCGACGAAGGTCATAAAGAAGTTGCTGTGCTGCTCTTGACATTTTTCCTGGAGTTGGCGTGCAGCAAATATCATGTCGACAGTTCCACGTCCTGCACGGAAGCCACGCTGGCTTTCTGGGAGGAGACCTTGCTCAAGGTGTTGGAGAAGGCGATTAAGCAGGACGCGAGCCAAGATCTTCCCAGCTATGGACAGGAGGGAGATGCCTCGGTGATTGTCACAGGACTGGCGGTCACGTTTCCTCTTGTAGATGTGGACTATGCTGGCATCTTTCAACTGTTGTGGGACCTTTCCTTCGTTCCACGTAGATTGGAAGAGCTCAGTCAGCTTCTGCATCATGAATGGGCCTCCTGCTTTGTAGACTTCAGCAGGGATTGCGTCTGATCCTGGTGCTTTGCTGCAAGAAAGTTGCCAGATGGCTTTTCTGACTTCTTCTTCTGTGGGGAGGTTGTCAAGGTCCAGGCTGATCTCCACCTGAGGTAAGCGAGCAATGGCCTCATCATTGATTTCGGCAGGGCGGTTGAGGACCTGGTTAAAGTGTTCAGCTCATCTCTCCAAAATCTGCTTTTTCTCTGTCAGCGGCCGAGTCCCATCTGCACTGAGGAGGGGGGAGGAGCCAGAGGACTGAGGTCCATACATAGCCTTCAAAGTGTCGAAGAAACACTTGGTGTCGTGACTGTCTGCGTAGCCCTGGATCTCATCGGTCTTATTGCTGAACCAGACATCCTGCATCTCACGGAGTTTCTTCTGCACCTTCCGTCTTGCACTGGCGAAGGCATCTGTCTTTGCTTGTGATGTGGGATCGTTCTGGTGCGCTCTGAACAGTTGGTGTTTCTCTGACAACTGTGCCTGTATCTCCTCGTCGTTCTCATCAAACCAGTCTTGATGTCTACGGATTGCTGGTCCGAGGTGTTCGAGAGCGGTAGAGTAGGCTACATCTCTGAAAGCCGTCCACTGCTCTTCAACGCTGGTGTGGTCATCCTGGGGTGTGTCAAGCAGCCTGCTATCTCGGTCTTCACGAAATTCTTCTGCAACTCCTCTGCTCTTCAGCTTGGAGACATTGAGCCTCTTTGCAGTCTTCTGAGCTTGGGGTCTTCTCACAGGCAGGATGCGAAGTTTAAACTTGGATACTATGAGTCAATGATCCATCCAGCAGTCGGCACCACACATGACCTTTGTCACTCACACGTCTTGCCAGTCCCTCTTTCTGGTGATGGCATAGTCAATCAGATGCCAGTGCCTAGAGCGTGGATGCATCCAAGATGTCTTGTTACGGGTCGGGAGGCGGAATAGTGTGTTGGTGATGACAAGGTCATGCGTAGTGCATGTCTTGAGGAGCAGCAGGCCATTGCTGTTACACTTGCCAATACCGTGTCTTCCCAAGAATCCCTTCCCAGGTCTGGTCATCTGTCCCCACTCTGGCGTTAAAGTCCCCGAGGACAATAAGCTTCTCTGACTGTGGGACTGCTGCTATGAGGGTGTCAAGTTCTTCATAGAACTTATCATTGATGTCATTGGGGTTGGTCATCGTTGGGGCATATGCACTGATCAGCGTTGCACTCCTCTTATTGTCAAGTGGGAGCCGAAGCGTCATCAGGCGATCGTTGATGCCCTCTGGAAGCTCGGCAAGTTTACAAGCGAGGTGGGATCGGATGGCATATCCAATGCCAGCCTCTCATCGTTCAGTGCTGCTGCGACCGCTCCAGAAGAAGGTGTACCCACCACCACGTTCTGAAAGCTGGCCCTTGTCTGCTAGGCGTGTTTTGCTGAGTGCTGCAATGTCCACGTTATAGCGGGCTAGTTTTTTGGCGACCAGTGCTGTTACTCTTTCTGGTCTGACGGCCTTGGTGATGTCAAGCAGAGTTCGCACGTTCCACGTGCTAAGGTTGAGCACCTTCACTTTCGTCTTCTTTGTAGTTCAACCGCTGTGTCTGTAACGAGGCAGTGGTGGTTGAAAGGGTTAATACCCTCTGACAGGGAATGGCATTCGCTGTGTCTGTAACAAGGCAGTGGTGGGAAAGGGTTAATACCCTCTGGTAGAAAATGGGTGCCTTGTGTCTGTTCCAAGGAGAGGTGATTTAATGAACATCCTTTGTCTGTAACTAGTGATTGGTGAATAACCCATTTAACAAAGGTGGACCAGTTAAAGATGAGAGTAGTGAGTGTCTGGACTCACTGTTCCCACGACTCCTTCTCTTGTGATTTCCAACCCACCAACCAACCACCTCAGCTCCTCAGTTACTACCCAGTGTCAGTTCTGTCCCACTGATACCCCCACTGCCTCCTGACCCGGGTAAGTGTGGTGTATGTCACCAAAGGCTTTAGCAAGTTTCTACAGATGTACTGTTCAAAGTTCCCAGTAAGTTTATTACCGAAGTATGTGTATGTCACCAAATACTACCCTAAAATTAATTTTCCTGCGGGCATTCACAGTTGAGCAAAGAAATACAATGGAATTGATGAAAAACTACACACCAAGATGACAAGCAACCAGTGTGCAAAAGAAGACAAACTGCAAATACAGAAAAATAATACTGAGAACGTGAGTTGTAGAGTCAGTCTGCAGTTTGTAGAATCCATTCAGAGCTGAGGTGAGTGAAGGAGCAGGAGCCTCATGGATGACAGGTGATAACTGTTCCTGAATCTGGTGGTGTGAATCCTGAGGCTTCTGTACCTCCTTGCTGATGGTAGCAGTGAGAAGAAAGCATGGCCTGGATGATGGGGGTCCTTGATGATTTCCTGTGGCAGCTCTCCTTGTAGATGTGCTCAATGGTGGGATGGCCGTGGAGAGCATTCTGATTAGCTGCCATCACTGCCTGGTATGGAGGGGCCACTGCCCAGGATTGGAAAAAGCTGCAGAGGGTCATAAACTCAGCCATCTCCATCAAGGGCACTAGCCTCCCCAGCGTCGAGAACGTCTTCAAAAGACAGCACCTTGAGAAGGCACCATCCATCATGAAGGACTTCACCATCCAGGACACGCCCTCTTCTCATTACTTTACTTTATTGTCACCGAACAATTCATACTAGAGCATACAATCATCACAGTGATATTTGTTTCGGCGTTCTGCGCTCCCTGAAGTACAAATCGAAGTAAATATAATAAAAATGTAAATAATAAATTATAAATAGAAAATGGAAAGTGAGGTAGTGCAAGTCAGGTCCGGATATTTGGAAGGTACGGTCCAGATCCGGGTCAGGATCCGTTCAGCAGTCTTATCACAGTTGGAGAGAAGCTGTTCCCAAATCTGGCCGTATGAATCTTCATGCTCCTGACCCTTCTCCCGGAGGGAAGTGGGACAAAGAGTGTGTTGGCTGGGTGGGCCATTACGGTCATTATGGTCATTACGGCCATTAGGGAGGAGGTACGGAAGCCTGAAGACCCACACTCGACGATTCAGGAACAGTTTCTTCCCCTCTGCCATCTGATATCTGAATGCACATTGAACCCATCAATACTATCTCACTGTTTTGCTCCTTTTTACACTTGTATTTTTTTTAAACATAAATTGATTGCAATTTATAGTAAATTTTATGTATTGCACTGTACCGCTGGCACAAAACAGCCAATTTCAATCCTACACCAGTGATTATCAAACCTGATTTGATTCTGAGTCATGAAGGAATTTCCCACGCATCACCCGGCATATCAGACCCTCAGGGGACTTACCCATCGTTGCTCAGTGCTTGAGGAAAGGGGCAGCTGCTATTTGACTGCACCAGGCAGCACTTGGAGGCCTGATCAGTTCTCAGGGAGGGGACCAAGTATTGATTTTTGACCCAATCACCTCGGCCTTCAGTAAATCTTTTTGTTTTAGCAAAATTCAACTCAATTCAACTTCAGTTGTCATTCAACCATACAAGGATACTCATATGGCCAAACGAGACAGTGTTACTGACCATAATATGATAAGTTTTTATCTGCAATTTGAAAAGGTTAAGGGCAGATCGGAGGTGTCAGTGTTGCAGTTGAACAAAGGAGACTATGGAGCCATGAGGGAGGAGCTGGCCAAAGTTAACTGGATGGATATCCTAGCAGAAAAGACAGTGGAACAGCAATGGCAGGTATTCTTGAGAATAATGCACAAGGTGCAAAATCAGTTCATCCCCCGGAGAAGGAAGGATTCAAAGGGGGAAAGGGGCCACAGTGATTGACAAAGGAAGTCAGAGACTGCATAGCATTAAAAAATAGGAAGTATGACAGAGCTAAGGTGAGTGGGAAGACAGATGATTGGGAAATTTTTAAGGAACAGAACTTAACTAAAAAGGCAATACGGGGAGAGAAAATGAGGTACAAACACAAGCTAGCCAGGAATATAAAGGAGGATAGCAAAAGCTTTTTTAGGTATGTGAAGAGAAAGAAGATAGTTAAGAACAGTGTTGGGCCCTTGAAGAATGAATTGGGTGAAATTAAGGGAAACAGAGAAATGGCAGAAGAATTTAATAAGTACTTTAGATCTGTCTTCACTAGGGAAGACACAAGCAATCTCCCAGATGTATGGATGGGCCAAGGACATAGGGTAACAGAGGAAATGAAACAGATTGACATTCGGAAGGAAACGGTGATGAGTAGACTGATGGGACTGAAGGCTGACAAATCCCCAGGTCCAGATGGTCTGCATCTTAGGGTACTAAAGGAGGTGGCTCTGGAAATTGCGGATGCGTTGGTAATCATTTTCCAATGTTCCTTAGATTCAGGATCAGTTCCTGAGGATCGGAGAATGGCTAATGTTATCCCACTTTTTAAGAAAGGAGGGAGGGAGAAAACAGAGAACTATCGTCCTGTCAGCCTAACATCAGTAGTGGGGAAGATGCTAGAGTCCATTATTAAAGATGAAATAGTGGCATATCTAGATAGCAGTGATAGGATTGGGCCGAGCCAGCATGGATTTACCAAGGGCAAATCATGCTTGACTAATCTATTGGAGTTTTTCGAGGATGTAACCAGAAAGTTAGACGAGGGAGATCCAGTGGATGTAGTGTACCTAGATTTTCAGAAGGCATTTGATGAGGTCCCACATGGGAGATTGGTGGGTAAAATCAGAGCTCATGGCATTGGGGGGGAAGATATTGACATGGATAGAAAACTAGTTGGCAGATAGAAAGCAAAGGATAATGGTGAATGGGTGTTTCTCGGAATGGCAGGTGGTGACTAATGGGGTGCCACAAGGCTCAGTATTGGGACCACAGCTGTTTACAATTTACATCAATGATTTAGATGAAGTCATTGAGAATAACATCAGCAAGTTTGCTGATGATACTAAACTGGGTGGCAGTGTGACATGTGATGAGGATGTTAGGAGAATTCAGGGTGACTTGGATAGGCTGAGTGAGCGGGCAGATACTTGGCAGATGATGTTTAACGTGAATAAGTGTGAGGTTATCCACTTTGGGAGTAAGAACAGGAAGGCAGACTATTATCTGAACGGTGTAGAGTTAGGCAAGGGAGAAATACAAAGAAATCTAGGAGTCCTTGTTCATCAGTCACTGAAGGTGAATGAGCAAGTGCAGCAGGCAGTGAAGAAGGCTAATGGAATGTTGGCCTTTATTACAAAGGGAATTGAGTACAAGAGCAAGGAAATCCTTTTGCATTTGTACAGGGCCCTGGTGAGACCACACCTGGAGTACTGTGTACAGTTTTGGTCTCCAGGGTTAAGGAAGGACATCCTGGCTGTAGAGGAAGTGCAGTGTAGATTCACGAGGTTAATTCTTGGGATGTCAGGACTGTCTTACGCAGAGAGGTTAGAGAGACTGGGCTTGTACACGCTGGAATGAAGGAGATTGAGAGGGGATCTGATTATTAGATTATAAGATTATTAAGGGATTGGACAAGATCGAGGCAGGAAATATGTTCCAGATGCTGGGAGAGTCCAGTACCAGAGGGCATGGTTTGAGAATAAGGGGTAGGTCATTTAGGACAGAGTTAAGAAAAAACTTCTTCTCCCAGAGAGTTGTGGGTGTCTGGAATGCACTGCCAATTCTCTGGCTGCTTTCAAGAAGGAGCTAGATAGGTATCTTATGGATAGGGGAATCAAGGGATATGGGACAAGGCAGGAACCGGGTATTGATAGTAAATGATCAGCCATGATCTCAGAATGGCGGTGCAGGCTCAAAGGGCCGAACGGTCTACTTCTGCACCTGTTGTCTATTGTCTATTGTCTACTCTAGGGTCAAGGTGCAAAATGCAGTACCAACAGTTACACACAACACGTATGGGATAGAACGACACAGTCACACAATAGAAGGGTCCAGGCTCAAGCCATCTGACGGCCACCAAAATCTGCAGACAGCCACACAGAGCTTGTCTTCTGCCAAGTGAACACTGGTGGGCAGCACCGAGTGCAGCCTGGACACTGCACCACACTGCCCCCTGGTGGCACCGGCTTCAATGCCTCTCAGGCAACACCACAGCTTGAGGCCCAGTCCTTGCACCTTCGAGATAGCAAGCACAGACATCCCACCCAGCAAAGACTCATTTCAGGGAGGTAGCACCCTGCAACCCCATATCCCCTCCCTCCGGTCGACCTCCAAGGGTGTATGTCAGTGGTCCCCAACCACCGGGCCGCGAAGAAACGGTGTGAACCAGCGATGTGAAACGATATGAGTCAGCTGCACCTTTCTTCATTCCCTGTTGAACTTGAACGCACGCGAGGTCATCAGTCACCTAATTGCAGTGATACCCTCGCGCCAGGGATCACTAGCTGCCTCGCGCAGCCAGCGGGAAGAGCCGTTGGTACTGGCCCGGCGCGCGGACAGATGGGAGCCGCCTCTGAACCTGTTCACCACACCGAATGTTCGTGGGGAACCCGGTGCTAAAATATTCGCGGACAACCTAATTCGGGCTCAGGCTTTCGTAAGTAGCAGAGCGGCTACCTCGCTGCGATCTACTGAAAGTCATCCCTCGAGACAAACTTCTGTCGGCTGATAGATCCTACAAGGGGGGTGGGTGTCTTGTCGCACTCCTCCTCGCTCGCTCTCTCCGGGCTGCGACCACCGCAACCCCGGCATGGAGATCTCCGGCCCTGACCTCGTCCCCGCACCTGGCCAAGGCGACCGGCGGGCGGGAGGCTGGAATTCGGGCCCTTAGGCTGTCCAATCAGGCAATGAAGCCCTCAAAACTGCTCCGGTACCTTGAGTCCATGCACCCTGCACTTAAAGACAAACCCGCTGAGTTTTTTCAGCAGAAAACACGTGAGCAAGCGGGACAGAAGCGAGTGCTGATAGCAACATAAACTAAATTGCGGAATAGACTGGACATAAGGAACCTCCTTCGAGTATTGTTGTACTCTGGTCGTGATTAACACCCCCCCCCCCCCAGGTTGGCCGGTCCGCAAGAATATTGTCAATATTAAACTGGTCCGCGGTGCAAAAAAGGTTGGTGACCCCCAGTGTATGTAATACTTTGTTTAGTGATTTTGACTAATCTGTAAACCAAGTTGTGTATATGCAGAAAATATGACATTAAAATAAGTACATATTATCATGGAGTCTTTTTTTATTCTATTACAACTTTAAGCAAGTCTACAGAGAGTTTGGCCTCATCACGTAGAACATCAATAGAGTAGCTCCTTAGCAGCTAGCCAGCTAGTTTAAATAACGTTAGCTGTGCTAATGAATGAATGACACCTGTTAAACTCAGCTCAACATGTTTTTTCCAGTCATTTAACCCACCGTGGGCAATATAAAAGTCACTGTTGCAAACAGTGCAGGAACAACACTGTCATTATTTTTGAGGTTGACTGTAAAGCCTGCCCACAGAGAAAACTGATAGGTCTACTTAGCACAAAGAGAGACCAATCAGGATTCATTCCCTCTCCCCCCCCCCCCTCCCCTCCTCTCTCCCCCCGCCTCCTCTCCCCCCCTCTCCTCCCCCCCTCTCAATTTCCGGGATATTGTATATAATTTGCAGGTGTTGGAAAGCTGCTATCAATATGTGGGAGACTCCCGGAACTTCCGGGAGAGGTGGGATGTCTGCAGACACATATAGGATATCAGTAATACAATGGCGCTGGGAAGTTTGTGAACCCTGCAGAATTTATTCTATTTCTGCATAAATATGACCTAAAATGTGATCAGATCTTCGTGTAAGTCCTAAAACTAGATAAAGAGAACCCAATTAAATAAATAACACAAAAAGATGATACTTGTTCATTCATTTATTGAGAAAATGATCCAATATTGCATGTGTTTGTTGGGAAAAGTATGTGAATCTCTGTGGTAGTGCCTTCTACAAAAGCTATTTGGAGTCAGGTGTTCCAATCAATGAGATGAGATTGGGGGTGTGGGCTGGAGAGGTGCCCTGACACACCAGGTCAGGTTACTGACAGAGCCTGCTCTTCTCGAGAAAGCTCTGTTTATGTGCACCATGCCTCGATCAAAACAACTTTCAGAGGACCTGAGAAGAAGAATTGTAGAGGTGCATGAAGCTGGAAAAGGCTACAAAAGCATTTCTAAAGACCCGAGTGTTCATCAGTCCACAGTAAGCTGAGGGATCCTGACGAAGGGGCTCAGTCCGAAACATCGACTGTTCACTCTTTTCCATAGATGCTGCCTGACCTGCTGAGTTCCTCCAGCGTTCTGTGTGTGTTCCTCTGGGAGGGTGGTGTAGGCGATGTAAGACAATAGATTGTGAAATGTACAGGGAGATCTGGGGCTGTAGAATATGTGGGTTGGATAGAACAAGGTCTGAAATAAGAGGAGGAAGGGTGGTGAACCTGTGGAATTTGTACCCACAAATGGCTGTCATTGAGTATACATTTAAAGTGGAGGTTGATAGGTTCTTGATTAGTAGAGGCGTCAAAGCTTACAGACAGGAGGCAGGAGAATGGGGCTGAGAGGGAAAATAAATCAGCCTTGATGGAATGGCAGAGCAGACTTGATGGGCCAAATGGCCAAATTCTACTCCTGTACCTTCTGGTCTTTGGTCTTACGGTAAGTGAGAGACAACGTAAATAGAAAGAGTGATAAAGGCGTATCTTCATCGGTCAGGACAGAGGGAAGAAGAGGCAGGAAGCAGTCAATTAGAACTTTGCACTATTTATTTATTTTTAATATATTTATTATTGGAATTTATTGTATTTTTTCTGTATTACTCTGCACTGCTGCCTCGAAACAACAGATTTCTTGACGTGCGTCAGTGATATTGAACCTGGTTCAGGTTAGGCTGCTCTTGGAGTTAGTGTGAGAGGTTCTGGTCGTCCCATTACGGAAAGGATGTGGAGGCTTTGGAGAGGCCACCAAAGACCTTCAGCAGGATGCTGCCTGGTTTGAAGGGTACGAGCTATGAGGAGAGGGGTGGACAAGTCTGATAAAATACAAGGGGCATTAACAGAGGTATTTTCCTTGGTTGGAGGGCATGGCTTTAAAAGTGAAAGGGGGATGGTTTAAGGTTGAGTTTTGATGTTGGTGCCTGGAGCACACTACCAGACCAGTTAGAGGAAGAAGAGATAACACTGGAGCTTTAAGAGGTATTCTGGGTGGACAATCATATCTGCAGTGAATGGGAGGGGATATGGATTGTGTGTGTAGAGTCGGAAGGAATTTAATTTGGCATCATGTTCAGCCTGGATAGCATAGGCCCAGAGACCTGGCCTAAACAGTGAGGCAAAGGGCTGGACAGCATGGGCCCAGGGGCCTGGACAGTGTGGGCCAAAGGGGCCTGGACAGTGAGAGGCAAAGAGCCTGGACAGCGTGGGGCCAAAGGGGCCTGAACAGTGAGAGGTAATGCTGTATTGTTGTACGTTTGTAGTTACCAGGAGTGCGGTATGTGTAGGGAGCGGACTGAGGATTGAGTGCTACACCCCTAATGGTTAGCATTGTCATAGATTATTTCCCCAGTTAACTGAGAGCTGTGGGAGTGAGCGTTAACAGGGAGATATTAACTTAAAAATTCTCACCTATGTGTTCCACCCTCCCATCCGCTATTCCACGACTCAAGATTCCTGGATCATGAAAATCACCACACCACAAATGTCCGGCACCATCGAGACGTCAGTTCACACCACAAAAACGCCAGGTCGTGCAGGTGGTTTCAAAGCTCAGTTCCAAAAGGGAAGTTACAGATTGCAGTGATTGTATCTGAGAAAAAGTGTGAGTAATACCGAAATTATAGCTTTGTTTGTTTTGCTTGCTACCAGCAAGTCGTTGCTGTGTAGAAAGCCATCTTAAACCCAAAGTTCAGAGGTGTATTTTTATACCTTTTATTAGGTACAAGCCAAGTTACTCGGTATATTTAAGGACAAGAGAGGCAGGAGCCTTACATCCCACACCACCAGGTTCAGGAACAGTTATTACCCCTCAACCATCAGGTCCCACACCACTAGGTTCAGGAACAGTTATTACCCCTCAACCATCAGGTCCCACACCACCAGGTTCAGGAACAGTTATTACCCCTCAACCATCAGGTCCCACACCACTAGGTTCAGGAACAGTTATTACCCCTCAACCATCAGGTCCCACACCACCAGGTTCAGGAACAGTTATTACCCCTCAGCCATCAGGTCCCACACCACCAGGTTCAGGAACAGTTATTACCCCTCAACCATCAGGTCCCACACCACCAGGTTCAGGAACAGTTATTACCCCTCAACCATCAGGTCCCACATCACCAGGTTCAGGAACAGTTATTACCCCTCAACCATCAGGTCCCACATCACCAGGTTCAGGAACAGTTATTACCCCTCAACCATCAGGTCCCACACCACCAGGTTCAGGAACAGTTATTACCCCTCAACCATCAGGTCCCACACCACCAGGTTCAGGAACAGTTATTACCCCTCAACCATCAGGTCACACACCACCAGGTTCAGGAACAGTTATCACCCCTCAACCATCAGGTCCCACACCACCAGGTTCAGGCATTGAGGAAGATTGAAACATCAAGGCAAATGCGGAGAAGAGCAAGCAGTTCCCAGAGGCCGGAGGTTCGAGTTGCTGTGCAAGGGGGCGCCACTGGTTCAATTTGCTGCCCTCGGAGGGGCCACTGTTTTGTGTCGCTGCCCTTGGAATGGCCTCTGGTTCGAGTAGCTGCCCTTGGAGGGGCTGATGGTCCCGATGCTCTTGGAGATGTTACTGAATTTCAGAGATTTATGGACCGGACTGTAGTTCATATTGGCCTCTGTCAGATTTAAGTTTTTTCCTTTTGGGTGACTTGTTAGTTTTTGTGTGAGGGAGGGGTTTGAGGGAAGTTTGTGAGTTTTTGCTTCTTTTTCTTTTCATGTGGGGAGTATTAATGTCTTTCTTTCAACTACTAATATGTTATCTGTATTCAATGGCTGTTTGGAGAAGTCAAATTTCAGAGTTGTATTCTCCATACATACTTTGGTAATAAAATGTACCTTTGAGAATCACTCGCCTGCAGAACACCGAACACGCTGTCTCCAACACCAGCAGCACTGAACGCCCCCGAGACCACCGCTGCTGCTGACCTCGAAACCTCTGGACGCTCGCAGATTACGAATCTCTCTGAATCTATTGCCTACCCCGATGACTCTGGACACCTCCGTACCGGTGACACTTGAACCCCAGTCTTCCCTTCCCGTAGCACCACTCTGCAATCACATCTCTAAGGCCCCACCATCGGCTCTTGTGTCCTTCTGAGCCTCCCATCTTCCTACCGCCCACCTTCCCTGCACTCCCCAACCCTCTCCCATCCTCAACCCTCCTCCTCTTCCTGGACACTCCGCTCTGGTCTTCTGCCTGCTCTGGATCTTTTCATTGCCAACCACCAACAAGACATCAACCATCTTGACTTTACCACTCCTCTCTCCAATTCCAACCTCACTCCTTCCAAACACACTGCTCTCCACACTCATCCTAACCTCACCATCAAACCCACAGATAAGGAGGTGCTGTAGTAGTCTGGCGGACTCATCTCTGCCTTGCTGAGGCCCAGCGACAACTCTCAGACACCTCCTCTTACTTACCCCTTGAACAGGACCCCACTAAGGAGCACCAGACCATTGTCACCCACATCATCACTGACCTTATTAACTTTGGTGAACTCCCATCCACTGCCATAGTTCCCACACCCCGCACTTCCCGTTTCTACCTCCTACCCAAGATCCACAAATCTGCCTGTCTGGGTAGACCCATTGTTTCAGCTTGTTCCTGCCCCACAGAACTCATATCTGCATACCTCAACTGTGTTTTATCACCTCCCACCCCTCCAGTCCCTTCCTACCTACATCCGTGACACATTACATGCTTTGGATCTTTTCAAAGTTTTCAAGTTCCTTGGCCTTGGCCATCTCATTTCCATTATGGATGTCCAATCCCCCCTCAGGAGGGTGTTAGAACTCCTCGCTTTTTCCTGGACAACAGACTCAACCGGTTTCTCTTCTCCACCATTCCTCTCGTCTGGCGGACCAGCTCCTGACCTTCAATTATTTCTCCTTTGTCTTCTCCCACTTCTTTCAAACCAAAGGTGTAGCCATGGGCACTCGCATGGGCGATGCCTCCCGCTTCGTCAGCTACACATAGTCCATGTTCCAAAACTACGCTGGCATCGCTTCCCAACTCTTCCTACGCTACATCGACAACTGCATTGGCGCTGCTTCCTGCACCCATGCTGAGCTCGTCCACTTCATCAACTTTACCTCCAACTTCCACCCTGCCCTCAAATTTGCCTGGTCCATTTCTGATGCCTCCCTCTCCTTTCTTGATCTCTCTGTCTCCATCTCTGGATGTTACAAGATGCACCCAACCATCCAGGGTTTAGATGCTCTAACCCTCTGGAGTTTGGATCACTGGCACGGCCCCGTTAAGAGTTCGGGACCGTCCCGCTAATGTGCAATCATGTTTTGCCACCAAGTATTCAGTACTTAAGGAGCACCTGAACGACGGTTCGTTGCTCAATGGTTAACTCAACTAGAGATATTGTCTAGCGTGTTGTTTGTGCTCAGTCTCGGTCCTTGCCTCAGACTCTCCAGCATCTGGGTCCTAACCATGTTTGTCAAGGTCTCTCCTCACACTGGAGGCAAATTAACTACTAAGCTGGAGTGGAGGTTAGTCAAGATGTCGCTAAACAATGACTCCTTTGCTTGCATCTTCGGAAGCAGCTCTTTTTCCATCCTTAATATCTCTGTTTCCCTTTCAGGGTTCGTTTGAAGACCCTGACCTGGAGTTACACGCTGACTTTGGTTCTTTGTGGGAATGGGACCTGCTCCCGGGGTTTTACGACTGGCCGTTGTTCGGCATGCCAAGGGCACAGCTTAGGAGCTTCGCTCACCTTCAGGGGTCCGAGACCTCGAGGCTCTGGAGACGGTCGGATCGAAGGTCAGTGTCCCAGCTGAAGATCGGTGTGTTGTGAGAGTCTGAAGATCTCGGGCTGTGTACCCAGAGACCTGAGATCTTTGGGTACAGAGCTTGGAAAAAAGCAACGCAATCGACTTTTAACATTGTAAACCAGCGAGTTGTTGGTTATGTCTCCCCTCTCACTGTGAAATGGAGACACCTCTTTCTCCTTCATTAGGGAGAGAGAGCACCTACGGGATGTCAAATACCAGGTGAACAATGTAGTCTTTGGGGTAACTGCAAGTCTGTGTCCTTGCTTTGCTCGTGCTTGAGTGCTCAGTGGTGGGTGCCGATGCTTTTTTTTGCTGGTGGGGGATGGGGATCGTTGCTAGCTGCTATTTACGCACGGGTTGGGGAAACTGGGGGGGGTACTTTGGGGTTCTAACTTTTGACTGTCATTCATTCTTTGGGGCACTCCTCTGTTTTTGTCAATGGTTGTGAAGAACAAGCATTTCAGGATGTGTATTGTATACATTTATCTGACACTAAATGTACCTTTGAAACCTTTGATATCTTTTATAAGCCCGCTGACTCTCACAGCTACCTGGGCTATACCTCTTCCCATCCTGTCACTTGTAAAACCCCTCTCTCAGTTTGTCCATCTGCTCTCAGGATGAGGCTTTTCATTCCATTTTCATGTCCCCATACTTTCAAGAAAGGGGCCTTCCTACTCCACCATCAACATTGCCCTCACCCACTTCTCATCCATATTGTGCACACCTGCTCTTACCCCATCTTCCCACCACCATGCTGGGGATAGGGTTCCTCCTATCCTCATCTACCACCCCACCACCCCCGCGTCCAGCACTTAACTCTCCATAACTTCCGCCGTCTCCAACTGGGTCCCACCACCAAGCACATCTTTCCCTCCCCCCACAACTTCTGCTTTCCACAGGAGTCACTCCCTATGCAATTCCCTTGTCCACTCGTCTCTCCCCACTGATCTCCCTCCTGGCACTTATCCTTGCAAGTGGAACAATGCTACACCTGCCCTACGCCTCCTCCCTCACTACCACTCAGAGCCTCCATGTGAGGCGACACTTCACCTGTAAGCCTATTGGGGTCATCTACTGTGTCCAGTGCTCCTGGTGTGGCCTCTTATATATGTACAATGTCCTGAGTATGTTACTCAAAATGGCTTCTTTGGTTTGTTACGAGCAGGAATGCTTCTTTGTCAGATAAATGTTTCTCTCGCCATTGTTTCACTTTAGAATGGCTGTTATGGTAATTGTATTCATTTGTTAATCAATGGGGAATGTTATTGTGTCTTGTGATGCTGGGAACTTGGGGGAGGGGTTTTCGAGGGTTTTTGGTGTGAGGGAGAGGCCGAGAAAGACGCTGAGGAAGGTGGACATGCGCTGGACTACTCGTAAGACCACCGGGGTGGTCCCAGGTGCAACGGCGTGGCGGTCGGATGGGTCGATTGGTTTGTTGATTGAGCTCCAACGAGTGCACTAAACAGACTGAACTTTGATAAGTTGGCGCCTTTTGTTTTTTTCCTTATATATATATATATATATATTGTATTGCCTACTATTTTAATTTTAGTAAACTCTTTAAAGTGTATTTCATAACGGTATTTGTTGTGGGTTTGATACTGTTGGCGGGCGCGAGGCATAAACTCGATTCTCACAGCATCTGCGCGAACAGGAGGTGGGTTGGTGAGTTGCTGGAACTCCGTTTCCCCTCGACATATATCAGCCTTTTGGGTAAGTGTTACATATATCAATGAGACCCGACGTAGATTGGGAGACTGCTTCGACGAGCACCTACACTCTGTTTGCCAGAGAAAGTGGGATCTCCCACTTCAACTCTACTTCCCATTGCCATTCTGACATGTCAGTCCATGCCCTCCTCAACTGCCATGATGAAGCCACACTCAGGCTGGAGGAGCTACACCATATATTCTGTCTGGATAGCCTCCAACCTGATGGCATGAACATCAGTTTCTCAAACTTCCAGTAATTGCACCCCCTCACCTCCCCTTCACCATTCCCCATTCCCATCTCTCACCTCTTCTTACCTGCCCATCTCCTCCCTCTGGTGCTGCTCCCTCTTCCTTTCCTCCATGGTCTTCTGTCTTCTCCTATCAGATTCCTCTTCTCCAGCCCTTTATCTCTTTCACCAATTGACTTCCCAGCTCTATACTTCACCCCTCTCCTTCTCCCAGTTACACCTATCACCTGCCACCTTGTAGTTCTCCCCCCACCTTCTCACTCGACTTCTCCTCTTTCTCTTCAATCCCGAAGATGGGTCTCAGACCAAAACATCGACCATTTACTCTTTCCATTGATGCTGCCTGGCCTGCTGAGTTCCTCCGGCATTTTGTGTGTGTTGCTCTGGACTTCCAGCATCTGCAGATTTTCTTGTGTTGGTGTGGTGACTTGTTGGTGCTTATTGTGAGGTTTCATGTGCCCTCCTGCTGACTAGCACTGATTGGAGATTAAACCTACAACTAGAATAAGAAATCAGCCATGATGGATTGGAGGAGCTGACTTGATGGGCCAAATGGCCTAATTTTGCTCTTATGTCTAATGGAATCATTCTCGTTCAACTCAGGCACAGCAAGAAATAATGCAACAACATCAAGTGAGAATTTTCAACAAGTTTTATTTTCCAGAGTAATAAATAATCTCAGTAATACTTAGTAGTGAAACTTAAAATATTTACCGAACAGATAATAAAATATATAAAGTACTTTCCTTTATAAGGACATTAGCAGGTAGAGATCTCTTTAAAACAGAGAATTAAATTACACTCTGTGGCTTTAAGAGCAATCTGGCTGCTCGTTGGGAACCCAGAGAGGTTGTGATGTTGACAGAGTAGAAAGGACCAGCCGTTATACTGTCAGCACCACCCCCTTGGGTTCCAAACCTTCACAGTTCAGGCTAACGTATTGTCCAGGCGTGTCTCCCATGTGGCTGGGGTACACGTGAGGTTAGGAATGGTTCTTGGTAGGATTCTGGCTCAGAGTCCGCATTAGACCGTAAACATTGGAGCCCCGGAAAACTCAAATTGAAACTAATAGGAGCAGCATTTCCTTCACAGATCATCTCCCTTGAGAATAGGTCCCAACGCACCAATTGAGACTGATGGTGCACAGGGTGGTATTGGCCAACAGGGCAAAAGTATCCAGGGTTAGTTATTCAGTGAAATCTTGCAGACAACAGCAGGAACCACCCTCTCCCATCAGCCTTGCAGATTGGTAAATGATACCGATGGGATTTACAGGAAATGTGCGGGTTTAGGGTGAAGTACCGTTGGCGTTGTAGCAGGGGGCATCTCATGAGCAGTGAGTGATGCTACCTTTCCTGCTCGAGGTTGAAGCCGACATCTGCCGGTCTCTGCATGGCTTGTTGAAGAGGCTCTTGAGCATCCAAGCTGCTTGCGTGGAATCCTGCCAGCTTGAGACATGCCCTGACCCCATCTTCTTGTCCGTCGATACAGTGGGCTCAGAGCGTCCAAATCCTATCAGACTTCCTCATATCACAAAATTCCTCAGGGAGGTGCTAAAGCTGGCAAGGCCGGAGACTTGTTCCGTTGAGCTGGTGGGTGTCTGGCTCCCTCTTTCCTATAAAGAGCCGATCTCTAGTGACACAGCACCTTGGTTTCAAACTGCAGCAACTGTCCCATGAAGCTGAAGTTCGGGGAAATGATGCCCCTTCGCTGCTTGACAAAGTCGAAGGCTTCTTCCAGCCGCACCCGCTGCGTCCGGATCAGGTAGGCCAAGCAGATGGTGGCGGATCTGGAGATACCGGCCTGGCAGTGCACCAAGACTCGGCCACCACTGTTCTTCACCGAATCTAATTGGAGCAGAGAGGAAAGGCCCATTAACATACAGCATGGGGAGGTAGGAAACATCAAAATCCCAACCCATCGTCATTTGAAAATCACTTATGAACTTTAAGCAGAAAGGAAACACATCGAGATTCAGTGATCAAGGACTTTGAGTCGGTGCTAAGGAATGCGACGTTAGCATTCATTTTGATGGGGCTGGAAAATAGAAGCAGGAGTGTAACACTGAGGCTTTATTGGTCCAAACACACTTGGAATATGGTGTAGGGTTCTGGGCCCCTTATCTAAGAATGGATGTGCTGGTGTTGGAGGGGGTCCAGAGAAGGTTTACGAGAATGATCCCCGGAATTAAAGGGTTAATGTATGATGGCTCTGGGTCTGTCCTCACTGGAGTTTAGAACAATGGGGGGAGGGTGGGATCTCACTGAAACCTATTGAATGTTGAAAGGCCTAGACAGAGCAGGCATGAAGATGATGTTTGCTGTCATGGAGAAGGGTAGTCTAGGACCAGAGGGCACAGCCTCAGCATACGAGGACATCCCTTTGGAACTGAGATGAGGTGGAAAATCTTTAGCCAGAGGGCGGTGAATCTGTGGAATTCATTGCCACAGGTGGCTGTGGAGGCCAAGTCATTGGGTGTCTTTAAAGCAGAGATTGATGGGTCTTGATTAGTCAGGGCGTAAAAGGTTATAGGGAGAAGGAAGGAGAATGAGGTTGAGGGGAATAATAAATCAGCCATGATAGGATCAGACTCAATAGACCAAATGGTCTAATTCTGCTCCTATACCTCATGGTCTGATAGTTTAAGGCAGTGGTGGAATTTGAAAACAGTGCAGAGCAAATAGAATATTGACGTTGCTCCTGCTCTGCCTATCAAGAGCAAACAGCATCAATACTCACTTGACAGGGTGGACGCCAGGAGGATTTCCCACTGGGCATAGTTTTGGAGTGGGAGGGCACTTTAGAGATATGAGGGAGAATCATCTGTCTCAGAGAGCAGAGATATTGAGTGAATTTACAGCCAAGGGGACCAGATATTTGGACAAAATTATAGACCTCAGACAGGAATGCATAAAAAACTGACAGGCCAGGACCATATTGGGTGGTGGGCCAGGATGGAGAGGCAGAATGATTGCTTGGGGAATACTTTTGTGTCTCCCAAGTGTAATGAATTGGTTTAGTGTATATCCAGGAAAGGACATTAAACAGGCCAGAGAGTGGTGCAACGAGCTGGATTGGTGGATCAGTATGAGCTAGAACTTTATTCTCTGGAGTGCAGAGGAATGAGAGAGACTTGAAAGAGGTATACAGCATTATGAGAGATATAGATCAGGTAAATGAAAGCCGGCTTTTACAACTGAGGTTGGATGAGACTAGAGCTAGAGGTCATGGATTCGGGTGAAAGGTGAAATATGAAATATTTGAGGGGATCTTCTTCACTCAGACGGTGGTGCGAGTGTGGAACGAGCTGTCAGTGGAAGTGATGTATATGGGTTCAATTTCAACATTGAGAGAAGTTTGGATAAGTACATGGATGGGCAGGACATGGAGGACAATGGCCCGGGGCGGGTCAATAGGCAGAATAACACAGAACGCAACAGCGTAGTACAGGCCCTTCAGCCCACGATGCAGTGCTGACCCATGATTAACCTAACCCCTCCCTCCTACATAGCCCTCCATGGACTGGATGGTGCTCTAAGATTCTAGTACACGGTTATGAAAGAGGAACGTTTGTTCTGGATTTTCCAACTTACCGATGAAATCAATGGCTTCCTGAAACCAGGCGCTGATGTCGGTCATGTGGCTGTCCTCCACAGGGATGCACTTGTACTGGAAGACTCCCTCGAAGCAGTTGGGGCAGTTGGAAGATACATTCAGCAGTGCGGTGATTCCCAGGGACTGCAGCGTCTCCTTACGGGATGAGTGGTAGGCACTGCCCAGGTAGAGGAAAGGCAGGATCTCCACTGGGCCACCCTGCAAACGACGACACAAAAAAAAACACAGCGTTCAGAGCACGGCCCAACACCAGGCAGGGACACCACACGTACAACAGTGTGAAGCAGGAAAGACAGCAGGACTTACGGGGAAAGGGTGAACGAGCTAGAGCTTCTCTCTGCGGAAAGGAGGAGAATGAGAGGTGACTTTGTGGAGGTGTACACATTGATATGAGGAGTGGGCATTCGGAGACTTTCTCCCACTGCAGAACTGGCTAGCATGAAGGGGCAAAACTTCAAGGTGATTGGAGACAAGTATGGGAGAGGGGCAGATAGCAGAGGTAGGTTTCTTTCCACAGAGAGAGTTGGATGTGTGAAACTCCTTGCCGGGGTGGAGGAAGAGGCAGATACGTTGGGGGCATTTAAGAAACTCTTAGTCAGCTACATGGATGATAAAAAAAATGGAAGATTATGCAGATGGGAAGGGTTAGATTGATCTCGGAATGGGGTAAAAAGGAATACAAGACCTTATAGGGACAGAATTAGGCCATTCAGCCCATCATGTCTGCTTCGCCATTTCATCATGCCTGATTTATTTTCCCCTTCAACTCCATTTTCCTGGCTTCTCCCTAATACCTTTGACACCCTGTCTGATCGAGAATCACCCTCTTCTTTAAATTTCCCCAATGACTTGGACTCCACAGCCATCTGTGAGTTCCACAAGTTCACCAGCCTCTGGCCGAAGAAATTCCTCCTCATCTCTGTTGTACTCTGATCCTGGACAACTCCAGGAACCATTCCGTACCCAGGGCCACTGTCTAGACTGGGGATTGGGTTGGAGGTGGTGAAGATATTATTGGAGTAGTTGGAGAGCTGGGTGACGCCGGGGTAGTTTTGTGCGGAACGCGGGACGAGGTGTGCGGGGTCTCACCTGGTCATAGAGCGGAGTTCCTCTGGCGATGAGGGTGGGCACTGAGCTGGGCTGCGGGTAGGAACTGAGGGGTTCAGTGCACATCTCCGAGAAGAGCGAGTGGAAGGTTTCGTAGCCTCCTGCAGAGAGAGAGAGAGAGAGAGGGGGGGTCAGCTCGGGGTCCGTGCGCGCTCCCTGCCCTCCGCGATCCCGGGTTAAAGCGTGTGCCCGAGAGCTCGATCCCGATTGGAAAGGGAATCCCAGGACATCGGTGATCCTCGATAGAGACTCGGACCCACAGCCGCGCTCCATTCGTGCACCCCCACACCGAGTCACGGCTCCTTACCCTTCAAGAAGTAAATCTTCAAGGCGCTGGTGTCGAGCTGTGCGCTCAGGGTGTTGAGGACGAGCCGGGCCGTGCTGTCCCGGCCCAGCGTGGCGGCGCTCGGGCTCCTGTCGTCCAGCACCAACACGGCAGGGTAGAAGCCACCGCTGAGGGCAGAGCGAACGCTGTCCTCGGGCAGGATGCAGTCCAGGGCGATGGCTCCTTTCGACCTGCGCTTGACGATGGTATTACAGTACACGTTGTGCGAGCCCCTGATGTGGGACGCGTTGAAACGGAGGAACGAGCGGCAGTCGAGGATGAGCACGCGTCCCTGCTCCTCCGCCAGCAATTCCACCAAGTGACAGCTCTCAATCTCCAGCGATTCCGTGGTTACCATGTTGGAATGAAGTCTGCTTCTCTCGCAAGCTGCTTCGCCTTCCTTCTGTTCCAAAAGCAATCAGAGCGAGCCGTTAGCCCCTTCACACGCTCACTTTTCAAACGCGATCAAACATTTAAAAAATCACAATTTTGCAACCTTATTGTTGCTAAGTTCACGGAAGATATAGGACAATAAACTGCTCTGAATCTAGCCCAATTATGTTAGCATAAAATGTGAAACTGAGCGAGGAAAGGACAGCTTTCTGATTTTAAACTCAAGAGGTACTGCCGATGCTGGAAATCCAGAGAAGCAGATACAAAATGCTGGGGGAACTCAGCAGATCGGGCAGCATCTATGGAGGGAAATAAAGAGTCAGCGTTTCGGGATATCTATTTCTTTCCATAGATGTCTGATCTGTCAGTGGGTAGCAAAGTCTGCGTACTTACTCGGAACTAAATCGAATTAATATTGTGCGTTGCGAATAAATCCTCCTGTCCTAGTTCCAATTGATCTACTAAAAGGTCCGGAGCAATTGGTTTTATAGTCTCGGCTCCGGAACCCCCGCTGGGTCGTGCCATATTAGGAAGCTGACGTCACGGGGAGTCACGTCCTTTCGGTCCACATTTTCGTGTGTCGTCACTGCACGTGGGAGGCGGGGCCACGGACTCTAACAAAATGATACTTGAAATGTTGCCCAAAAAAATCCCAGGGACGGGGGTGAAAGTTTTTTAATACCTGTATAGGATTCCCCCACTCACCACGTCACTTTTCCCAGTCAGTCTATGGGCGCTTACTAGAAACACTGTCTTTAGGAATAACCTCACCAGCGCTGTACTCAACAGGCCAAGAACCCCCTCCCACCCCCACCCCCCAACCCCCGCCTACCCTCTCAAATGTTATAATTATTACAATCAGATGAAAGGCAGGTGGATAAGTAGAGTCAAAGAACACTACAGCTCAGAAACAGGCCCTTCTGCCCATCTAGTTCATGTAAACCTAGTCCCATTGATTTACTCCTGGACCGAAACCCTCCATGCTTCTCCCATCCATGTACCTTCTCTGAAACTATTATTATTGCTATTATTATCATTGAGATACAGTGCACAACAGGCCCTTCCGGCCCTTCAAGACTCGCCATCCAAACAATTCCCTGATTTAATCGTTGCCTAATCGCAGGACAATTTACAATGACCTATTAACCTACCAGCTGATAGATCTTTGGACCATGAGGTCACAGGGAGAACGTACAAACTCCTTACAGGCAGCATTAGGAATTGAACCCAGGTCACCTGCACTGTGCTAACCACTACGCTACCATGCCTCACCAGTAATGTTGCAATCAAACCCACATCTACCACTTCCTAGGAAAAGGTTTAGCGAAGGTTAAATAGATGAATTGGTGTAATATTGCCACATGTAATGATGGCATGTAATATAGATCATTTCATCATGTCACTGCATTGAGGTAGTACAAATGGAAATCAACAACAGCAAGAACGCAGAGAGTCACAATCACAGAGGCAAACAGACAATAAAGTGCAAGGCCATGACGCAGACTCGACTTATTTAATTACTGGCCGTAATGCCAGTGGCGTTTAGGGCAGCAATGAAGGTCCTCCATCTCTGTATAGAAAGTTTCTTCATTGCTGTTTCTGTAAAAGTTTTGTTTGACCAGTCAGGGTCATTAGCCCTGAGATGAACCCCTAAACCTGGAGGACTGGTGGACCACTCTTGACCTGTTTGGCATGGGTGACCCTACCAAGAGCCCAAGCATAAATCCTTGACTCCAGCCAACCCCGCTCTCCAGGTCATTGAAGCACACAAGCCTCCAAACCCAACGACAAAGTTGTGGTCCTCTTGGATGAACAAGAGGTGGAATTGTAAAAATAAATATTCATACTCAGACTAGGGGTACAGATGTCTCACTGAGAACAATTAACCGTGAAATGGCCAGATTCAAGTGGCATGGCAGCTGCTACAGAAAACTAAGAAGTTTCTCGAAAGATACAAAAGCGACTGTTAGCAATAACTGGAAACAATTATATGTATGCACTGTAGATGATTATATAAATCAGTGGCAGGTTGGTGATACATCTCTACCACAGGAGGTGTAAGGCTCTCCTTCCTTGAAAGGCCTCGATAGAGTGGATGTGGAGAGGAGGTTTCCTATGATGGGAGAGTCTAGGACCAGAAGATCAGAGGAGTGATCCCACCCCCCCCCCAATCCGGATCAGGATCACGTGAAGCCGTGGGAGCGGGTGGTGAATGGTCATATGAGCAGCCGGTGCAGATCACAAGTCCTGGTTACGCGACCACTGACACCAGGCAGACAATCTCTGAAGAGTATTGATAATGGCTGGGGTCACCCGTCTTGTAAAGACACTGCTCAGAAGAAGGGAATGGTAAACCACTTCTGTAGAAAAATTTGCCAAGAATAATCATGGCCATGGATAGAGAAAAGAATAAGAACAGAGTGAAGTTGGTGAAAAGGCAGGTAGAAGACTACGATCACCCATATCATACGACACGGCAAATAACAAAAAATACAAGCAAGCATAGGCTAATCAACAGTGGAGCCAGAGTGTATCATCTTCACAATTTCCAAGATTCCAAGTTAGCATCTCACATTACCTGGAAGGTCAAGGGTGCAACTGTGATGAAATCCAATACCATGTCCTACCCTGACCTGGAAATTCACTGAATGGCCACTTTATCAGGTACACCTGTACACCTGCTCATTAATGCAAATACCTAATCAGCCAGTCATATGGCAGCAACTCAATGCATAAAAACATGTAGACATAATCAAAATGTTCAGTTGTGGTTCAGACCAAATATGTAAGAAATCTAATTTAAATGACTGACTGTGGGAAGATTGTTGGTGCCAGATGGGGTGGTTTGAGTATCTCAGAAACTGCTGATTTCCGGGATTTTCTCACACAACAGTATCTAACACAGGGGTTTCCAATCTTTTTTTATGCCGTGGACCCTTACCATTACCCGAGAGGTCCATGGACCCCAGGTCGGGAACCCCTGCTCCAGAGTTTACAGAGAATGGTGCGACAAATGAAAAATATCCAGTGAGTGGCAGTTCTGTGGGTGAAAACGCCTTGTTAATGAGAGAGGTCTGAGGAGAATGGCCAGACTGGTTCAAGCTGACAGGAAGGCGGCAGTAACTCAAATAACCACACGTTACAACAGCGGAGTGCAGAAGAGCATCTCTGAATGTGCAACAGCAACAACTCTGAATGGGCTACAGCAGCAGAAGACCATGAACGCACAATGAGTGGCCACTTTATTAGGTACCCAAGGTCCCACTGAATGTATATCACTATCCTTTATCTTTACTGCAGTTTCCTCCTCCGGAGCAATAACCACTGTATACTACAGGCAAGTGAGCTCGGGTGCCTATCTTTGTGTTCCCTAGAATTTAAAGATCAAAAATTAATTTTTCTATCACGTAAGTATTGAAACATACAGAGAAACATGGCACTTTTCTCATATCAAATCAGCGAGGACTGATATGGGAATGGTGTTGGTCGTTGTGGCCAGAGAAGCTAATTAGCAAATAGCAAAATGTCAAGATAAATAGCAACACAGGAGATTCTGCAGATGCTGGAAATCCAGAACAACACACACAAAATGATGAAGGGTCTCGGCCCTAAACATAGACTCTTGATTCCTTTCCATAGATCCTTCCTGACCCTTTGAGATCCTTCAGTGAGTTACCCTGGATTTCAAGCATCTCCAGAACATCTTGTCTTTAAGAGATGGCCAGTTGAGTTTCAGAGGATGTTAGGATAAAATTCTTCCTGTTATCTTATGGAGTATTCAGTAAGGACTTGAGTAATTACTTAAGTAATTAAGTAAGGACATTAGTAATTACTCTATGTTCCAAATCTAAGTCAGCTTTGAGTCCATATATATCACCATATATATGTGCCTATACATCACCATATATGACCCTGAGGTTCATTTCCTTTTGGGCATTCAGCGTAGAACAAAGAAACACATAGAATCAATGAAAAACCACAAAGAAACAACCAATGTGCAAAAGAGGCCAAACAGTGCAAATACAAGAAAAAATAGTAATAAACAATACTGAGAACATGAGTCTGTAAGTCATGGAATCAATACAGAGTTGAGATGAGTGAAGTTATCCATGCTGGTTCAGGAGCCTGATGGTTGTAGAATAATAACAACATTTCCTGAACCTGGTGCTGTGGGACCTGATGGTTGAGGGGTAATAACTGTTCCTGCACCTAGTGGTGTGGGACCTGATGGTTGAGGGGGTAATAACTGTTCCTGCACCTGGTGGTGTGGGACCTGATGGTTGAGGGGGTAATAACTGTTCCTGCACCTGGTGGTGTGGGACCTGATGGTTGTAGGGTAATAACTGTTCCTGAACCTGGTGCTGTGGGACTTGATGGTTGAGGGGTAATAACTGTTCCTGAACCTGGTGCTGTGGGACCTGATGGTTGAGGGGGTAATAACTGTTCCTGAACCTGGTGCTGTGGGACTTGATGGTTGAGGGGGTAATAACTGTTCCTGAACCTGGTGCTGTGGGACCTGATGGTTGAGGGGGTAATAACTGTTCCTGAACCTGGTGATGTGGGACCTGATAGTTGAGGGGTAATAACTGTTCCTGAACCTGGTGGTGTGGGACCTGATGGTTGAGAGGTAATAACTGTCCCTGAACCTGGTGGTGTGGGACCTGATGGTTGAGGGGTAATAACTGTTCCTGAACCTGGTGATGTGGGACCTGATGGTTGAGAGGTAATAACTGTCCCTGAACCTGGTGGTGTGGGACCTAAGGCTCCTGTATTCCCTCCCCGATGGTAATAGTGAAAGAGAGTGTGGCCTGGATGGTGGGGTCCTTGATGTTGGATGCTGCTTCCTTGTGGAATACTCCATATGCTCAGTGGTGGGAGGGCTTTGCCTGTGAGGAGTTGGACTGAATCCACTGCAGTCTGTCAATCTGTTGCCATCTGCATATCTTGGGTGTGACCGTAAGAATGAAATATGACACTCTTTTGAATTCCATCAGCTTTCCTTTCCATGTAAGAGGCATGGTGGAGAATGCTGTTGTCATATTCCAGGTAGATTCAGCCGCTGAATAAAGGCCAATTCACACCAGATTGCAACTAACCACCCTATCTAGGATCCGCAGTTCTAATCCTGGCCCTAATTCCATGAATTACGCACGTCAATACTCGCAACCTTCTGCAGATGCGCAGTACAGAGCATCCTTACAAACTGCATCGCCTCGTGATAGAGAAACGGCACTGCGGCAGACAGGAAAGCTCCACAACGGGGGGTAAAACTGCCCAACACATCATTGGCACTGGGGCTACCTGCCGCCAAGGACAGATATACAGAAAAGTGCTGAAAAAAGACCAGAAAAGTCATGAAGGATCCTCCTCATGGACTGTTCGTCCCACTCCTATCAGGGAGGAGGCTACGTAGCATCCACGTCAGGACCATCAGACTCAAAAAGTTATTTTCCCCAAGCAGTAAGGCTAATCAACATCTCCACCCACTAACCCACCCCTCTGTAGCCCCCACCACCACTACTTTATCATTTCCTGTCAGAGTCACCTTATGTACAGACCCACCTGTCCCTAGCATCTCTTTATAGACATATAATCATAAGCTATCTTATGTATTTATATTTTTGTTTTTTTATTATTGAGTTCCTTATCTAATTGTGGTTTCCTTTTTTTGGGCTGCATCAGATCTGGAGTAATAATGATTTTGTTCTCCTTTACACTTGTGTACGGGAAATGACATTAAACAGCCTTGAAAACGTTTTCAATAACTGTTTGCATGCTGAACTGTGGTTCAATTTGCATTTTTAATGAACTTCCTCTCGTCATCGTCATGGTGATTTTTATCTCAGCTCTTTTTTTGACACATTTCAAACTTTGTGGCAGGAAGAGCAGAGCAAAGAAAAAAACAAAAACAAGATGTCATACATCCTGTGAAAGCTTCCTGAAGATATTATTACATCCTGCACACCGCTGAAGCAAGGAACTTGTGAAAGCAGCCCCCGCCACACCCTGAATGAGGTGCCAATGGGCTGGATTTGCTCTGGTATCTCATTCTGTGTTGATGTTCCCACCCTGCTCAGGACGAGGACCAGGTTTATTATCACTGACGTGTGTCATGGTATTTGTTGTTTTGCGTCAGCAGTACAGTGCAAAACAAAAAAATGCTGTAAGTTGCAATAATAGATAAATAATATTATAAATGTGCTGCAACATGAGAGCAAGTGTGAGGAAGTGTTTGTGAGTGTCTTGGTCCATTCAGAAACCTGATGGTGGAGGGGAAGAAACTGTTACTGAAACATTTCTTTTGGGTCTTCGGGCTCGTTTACCTCCTCCCTAATGGCAGCAATGAGATGAGGGCATTCAAAGTTCAAAGTAAGTTTTATTAAAAGTACATAGACGTCACCATAAACAACCCTGAGATTCATTTTCCTGCGGGCATACTCAGCAAATCGACAGAATTGTAACTGTAACAGGATCAATGAAAGATCAACCAGAGTAAAGGAGACAACAAACTGTGCAAATGCAAATATAAATAAATAGCAATAAATAATGAGAAAATGAGATAACGAGATAAAGAGTCCTTAAAGTGAGATCATTGGTTGTGGGAATATCTTGATGGATGGGCAGGTGAGTGATGTTACCCCCTTTTGTTCAGGAACCTGATGGTTGAGGGGTAGTAACTGTTCTTGAACCTGGTGGTGTGAGTCCTGAGGCCCTTGTACCTTCTACCTGATGGCAGCAGTGAGAAAAGAGCATGTCCTGGGTGATGGGGATCTCCGATGATGGTTGCTGCTTTCCTACAACTGTGTTTCATGTAGATGCGCTCAATGGTGGGGAGGGCTTTATCTGTGATGGACTGGGCCAAATCCACTACCACTTGTAGGATTTTCTGCTCAAGGGTATTGGCGTTTCCATACCAGGCTGTGATGCAGCCAGTCAATACACACTCCACTTCACACCAATAGAAGGGCATGTTCTGGATGATGAGAATCTGTCATAATAGATACCAGCGTCTTGAGGCATCACCTTTTGAAGATGTCCTTGACGTTCGGGAGGTTAGTACTCAAGAGGGATCTAGCTAAGTTTACAATCCTTTGTAACATTTTCCAATCCTGAGCGTTGGAGCCTGTCAGTGATGTAGCCAGTCAGAACACTGTCCACCTTATAGCTGTAGAAATTTGCTGCCAGTAGTCTTCAATCAGACAGTTTATTGTTATTCTTCAGAACATGAGTGTGAAGGAGAAGGAAATGATTGTTACCCTGGATCTGACACAGCATAATAAAACACAACAAGCATAAAGAGCTCAATAAAAAAGCAAAAATACAATATGCATAAATATAAAAGCAACACTATAAAGCATAATCTACACGTGACTGAGTGGGACTGGATATACAGTGCCTATAAAATGTGTTCAGCCCCACCCCCCTCGGAAGTGTTCATGTTTTACTGTTTTGCAACATTGAATCACAGTGGATTTAATCTGGCTTTTTTAACACTGATCAATAGAAAAATAATTTTTGTCACAAAGTGAAAACAGATCTCTACAAACTGATCTAAATTAATTACAAATATAAAACACAAGTTAATTGATTGCAGAAGTATTCTCCCCCTTCGAGTCAGTATTCAGTAGATGCACCTTTGGTAGCAATTACAGCCTTGAGTCTGTGTGGACGGGTCTCTATCAGCTTTGCACATCTGGACACTGCAATTTTCCCCATTCTTCTTTACAAAACTGCTCAGGCTCACTAGTCGCCCTCCCTCACTAGTCCCCTTCTTGCACAGACACTCAGTTTTTGAGGTTAGCCTGCTCTAGGCAGATTTACAGCTGTGCCATATTCTTTCCATTTCCTGATTGACTTAACTGTACTCCAAGGGACATTCAGTGACTTGGAAATTTTCTTGTATCCATCTCCTGACTTGTGCTTTTCAATAACCTTTTCACGGAATTGCTTGGAGTGTTTTTTTTTTGTCTTCATGGTGTAGCTTTTGCCAGAATACTGACTCACAGGCAGTTGGACCTTCCAGATACAGAAGTATTTTGACTACAATCAACGGAAACACCTTGACTATACACAGGTCTCCAAAAACAGATCTCCAAATAACTAGTTATGTGATTTCTAAAACCAATTGACTGCACCAGTGATGACTTGGTGTGCCATATTAAAGGTGGGGGGGGGGGGGTGAATACTTATACAGTCAATTATTTTGTGTTTTATATTTGCAATTAATTTAGATCACTTTGTAGAGATCTGCTTTCACTTTGACATGAATCTTTTTCTGTTGATAAGTGTCAAAAAAAGCCAAATTAAATCCACTCACTATGATTCAATGTTGTAAAACAAGAAAGCATGAAAACTTCCAAGGGGTGGGGGTGAATACTTTTTACGGGCACTGAATATAACATAAGCTTACATGGTTGGATTGAGTCGTTCTTGAGTCTCGGTGATTTACTTGCAAATATTTCATCACCTTACGAGGAGACAACGAATCAATGTATTGGCTTCCTCCCCACATCACAATGAAGTTTCCATAATGATGACCAATCAGCTGATTGAAAAGCCCATGAAGGCCAGACTTTCAGGGGACACAACACAATCAGCAGTGCGCTGATGATGTCTCCTTGTATGGTGATGAAACATTTGCCTAGGTCAGAGAACTCAGCCCAACCATCAGCCACCCAAGAGACACATTTTCCAATAGATTGTATATCCACAAAGTGATGAAATGCTTTGAGAGGTTGGTTATGACTAGACTGAACTCCTACCTTAGCAAGGACCTGGACCCACGGCAATTTGCCTATCACCACAATAGGTCAACAGCGGATGCAATCTCAATGGCTCTTCACATGGCTTTAGACCACCTGGACAACACAAACACCTACGTCAGAATGCTGTTCATCGACTATAGCTCAGCATTTAATGCCACTATTCCCACAATCCTGATTGAGAAGTTACAGAACCTAGGCCTCTGTACTTCCCTCTGTAATTGGATCCTCAACTTCTTAACCGGAAGACCATGATCTGTGCAGATTGGTGATAACATTTCCTCCTCGCTGACGATCAACACTAGTGCACCTCAGGGGTGTGTGCTTAGCCCACTGCTCGACTCTGTATACACATGACTGTGTGGCTAGGCATAGCTCAAATACCATCTATAAATTTGCTGATGATACAACCATTGTTGGTAGAATCTCAGGTGGTGACGAGAGGGCATACAGGAGTGAGATATGCCAACTAGTAGAATGGTGCCACAGCAACAACCTGGCACTCAATGTCAGTAAGATGAAAGAGCTGATTGTGGACGTCAGGAAGGGTAAGATGAAGGAACACATAGCAATCCTCATAGAGGGATCAGAAATAGAGAGATTGAGCAACTTCAGGTTCCTGGGTGTCAAAATCTCTGAGGATCTAACCTGGTCCCAACATATCGATGTAGTGATAAAGAAGGCAGGACAATGGCTATACTTTATTAGGAACTTGAAGTGATTTGGTATGTCAGCAAATACTCATCACTGTGGTATGGAGGGGCTACTGCACAGGAATCAGAATCAGGTTTATTATCGCCGGCATGTAACGTGACCAAAAGAAGCTGCAGAGGGTTGTAAATCTACTCAGCTCCATCTTGGGTACTAGCCTACAAAGTACCCAGGACATCTTCAGGGAGCGGTGTCTCAGAAAGGCAGCGTCCATTATTAAGGACCCCCAGCACCCAGGGCATGCCCTTTTCTCACTGTTACCATCAGGGAGGAGGTACAGAAGCCTGAAGACACACAGTCAGTGATTCAGGAACAGCTTCTTCCCCTCTGCCATTCGATTCCTAAATGGACATTGAAGCTTTGGACACTACCTCACTTTTTTAATATACAGTATTTCTGTTTTTGCACATTTTAAAAAGTCTATTCAATATATATAATTGATTTACTTGTTTATTTATTATTATGTTCTATTTTATTTTTATTATTGTTGTTTTTTTTCTCTCTGCTAGATTATGTATTGCATTGAACCGCTGCTGCTAAGTTAACAAATTTCATGTCACACGCTGGTGATAATAAACCTGATTCTGATTCTGAAGTTAGATACACGAGTATCTGAACGTAAGGTATCAAATATGAAGCAGTAGTAAACCAAAGCACCTGGACTTGTTGTGTTGTCTAGACGATGTTTCACCACTCAACCGAGAGGCTTCTTCAGTGCTGATCCGTGGTGGGTAGTTTTCTGGTTTATAAACTCCGCGAGTTGTTTAAAGGTAGAGCAATCACACGAGGGTCGTTAAGAGTCGAAGAGGTAATGAGAGGATCATTTGTCTTACCTTTGCACGAATGGAGGTGTGAACTGTTGTGGAGAGTCAGGGTAGATTTGTTGGGACTGCATTGTATGGAGCTGATAGGTGGTGTCGTACCCTACCCCCTCTGATCAGGTATGGGACACTCCCTTGATGATAACAATGTGCACATTTTGGTCAGGGAGGACAGGTGGTTTAAAGGAGGGGTTAAAGAAGCCATCTTTGTCAAACTGGATGGAGGGGGATGAAGGAACTGGTGAGGTAACTGTGGAAGAAAGTGTGTCAGTGTAGCTATGAGGTGTAGAGAGTCAGTGTAAAGTGAGAGTGAGTGGGAGGATTAAAGAGGTGGTGAGAGACTGTGGAGAGGAGAGGCTCATATGAGTGTAGTGGTGGTGGGGTGTGTTACTGAGTGGAGGTGTTGATGGGTCTGACGAAGCCACTGTTTTTGAGTCAGGTGGTTCTGGTGTGGATGCTATGTATCCTCATATCCACTCCTGATGGGAGTGGGACAAAGAGTCCATGAGCAGGGTGGGGGGAGATTTTGAGTGAACTGTTAGGTCAAATGTTGGATAGTTGTCCAGCAAGAACATAGACCATAAGATATAGAAGAATTAGGCCATTCAGCCCGTCGAGTCTGCTTCAGCATTCAATTATGGCTGATTATTTTTCAACACCAGACTCCTGTAACCTTTAGCTTCCTTAGCAATCAGAACCTATCAATATCCGCCTTAAATACACCCAATGACTTGGCCTCCACAGTACCATGAATTCCACAGATTCACCACCCTCTTGACTGAAAAAACTCCTCCTTAGTTTGAAAGGGGCATTCCTTTTTTTAACCAAGCCCTCAGATCCATTTGGGAAAACACCCTAGTAAGTTTGCCAGTAAGTTTCTACAGCACTCATCTTTCCTGTGTTCCTGGTGTCACTGAGATTGTCTCCCGCCCTGCACACTGGGAAAAGTTCTTAAATGTGCGATGGGTCCATCTGTTTCCCAATCCAATGTCACACGCTATATATACAGAAATGACCAGCAAGATCTCAGGATAGAAGACCATAAGACATAGGAACAGATTTAGGCCATTCAGCCTATTAAGTCCGTTCCACTATTTCATCGCGGTTCTCAACCCCATTCTCCTGCCTTCTCCGCACAGCCTTTGACTCCCTTGCTGATCAAGAACCTATCAACCTTCACTTTAAATGACCCAATGACTTGGCCTCTACAGGCATCTATGGCAATGCATTTCACAGATTCACCACCCTCTGAATAAAGAAATTACTCCTCACCTCTGTTCTTAAGGGACGTCCTTATATTGCGAGGCTGTGCCCTCTGGTCCTAGACTTCCCCACTATTGGAAACATCCTCTCCATGTCCACTCTATCTAGTCCTTTCAACATTCAACAGGTTCCAATGAGGTTCCTCCCTCATTCTTCTAAACTCCAGCGAGTACAGGCCCAGAGCCATCCAAGACTCCTCATAGGGAAGGCATTGAAGGATGTAGTCCAAATGCAGGTACGTGAGCACAAAGGTCAGAGGTGATACGATGGGCCGAACAGCCTGATCCATTCTGTCCTGTAACAGCAGAGCTAGCTTTGCCGCGAAGTTCAACTCCGACTAAGGTACCAACTGCCGCAGAAGATTTCTCCTTATTTTTAATTTACAGGTTTCGTTGGAGTTATGACCTTCGGTATTGAACCTGTGCCCTTTTGATGCCGGAGGATTAGGACGAAAGGTTGGCTTTACTTGTCACATGTACGTCAAAACATACAGTGAAATGGGTTGCTTACGTCAAAGGCCAACACACCCCGGAGGTGCCCCTCGGTGTCACCGTGCTTCCAGTGCCTGGCATGTTCCTATCTGTAACCCATACAGAGTTATAGCACAGAAGCAGGCCCTTTGGCCCATCTAGTGCATACCAGCCCATTTAAACAGCCTACTCCCATCAACCTGCACTGGGTCCAGAGCCCTCCCCACCCCTTCCATCCATGTCCCTGTCCAACCTTCATTCAGACGTGGGAGGGAAGCTACACTGTCATACCGAGGACAGACAAACTCTTTACAGACAGCGGCACGAGTTAAACCCCGGTGATGTAAAGCGTAACGTTTGACCGCTGCACTAACGTGCCAGCCCCCCCTATGATCTTCAGATGCCTCCCACCACCCTTCACTCCCATGGGTCCTGACACCCCTGGCCACCTCCCACCCACCAACTGCTCACCACGGACGTTGGGCTCTGAGTAAGAGGTGCACCTGGCCGAGGTTTCACCCCAGTAAGCACACTCAATGGTGTCTCTGAGAGGGAGGGTTCTTCGGTAGTGTCACAGGAGATCGGAGCATCGAGACAGCAGAGGCAGCTGTAAGGCAGTCTCTCTCTCGATGGTGAGAGAGAGTTCACTGCCGATTCTCGAGTCGGAGAAGTGGAGCAACTCTGCAGACCGTAAGATCGAAACAGCGCGCTGTCAGTCAGCACTCTCACCGTGGAACGAGTGATACCTCTCTCTCCCTCAAGCCTGTGACAGGTCAAAGTGCTGGGTTGTGGACAGTAGTTTCTGATGGGCCGAGATCCTTGGGGACTTTGCTATTGTTTGCTGCTGGGTGGTGCATGCTGATTCTTCCTGCTGGAACAGGAGAGGAAACGGGGGAGGGGGGGTGATGCTTTTCTGATGCTTGTGCATAGGAGGGAGGGGCTTTGGGGTTCTAACATTTCCAATCATTTATTCTTTGGGGTTTTCTTCTGTTTTGAGGATGTCTGTGAAGAGTAAGAATTTCGGGTTGTACGTTCTCTGATATTAAAGTGAACTTGGTGTGCTCCTTAAGTGACCTTAACTTCCCATTCAATTAGTCCCAAAAATCCCACGACACCAATGAGCTAAATTTTCTTGGAATCCTTTCTAAGATTCTTTCCATACCCATTAGCTCCCACAAAGTAATTAAATTATCATCCTCAGTTTTGTTCACATAGAAATTTATTTCCCAGTATTATTTGACACAGCTGATGTACACAGAGATGTTTCTGGCCCGTTCGGGAGCTTTATAAACTTTTTATTTCTTGTGTTTGACTGGATTGGTGGGACAGCACCATAGTGTGACCCTGCTACAGTGCTAGCCGTGCAGGATAATTGCCGACGTTGTCTGTAAGCAGTTTGTCCATTCTCAGTGTGACTGTGTGCGTTTGCTCCGGGTGCTCCGGTTTCCTCCCGCAGTCCAAAGGCGTACCGGTTGGCAGGTTAATTGGTCACATGGGTGTAATTGGTCAGTGCAGGCTCATTAGGCCGGAAGTGTGCCGCATCTCTTAAAAAAATAGAAACAAAATATGTAAAATGCCTCCTGTGAAGTCTGCGGAACAAATGGGATGCGACCTTTATCCTAGCAGACATTTCACAATGGTCTGGGTAGGGTTCATCCTCAGAATTAATTTATTGAGATACAACGAGGAACAGGCCCTTCTGGCTCCTTGTGCCACACTGCCCAGCAATTTGTCCTAGAATAATCACAGGACAATTTACAATGACCAACTAACCTACCAAATGGTATGACTTTGGACTGTGGGAGGAAACCAGAGCACCCGGAGGAAACCCACCCGGCCATGGGGAGAATGTGCAAACTCCTTACAGATAGCAACAGGAATTGAGACTGAGTCACTGGTGTTGTAAAGCGGTGTGCTAATCACTACGCTACTGTGCTACCCGAAAGAACTTCATTATCCAACCCATTGTTGTCGGCGTTGTAAGTAACCAAATGGTCTAACAGTAGTCAGTAAGGTCATTGTTAATTACTGCAGCAGTGAACTGCTGAGTGGTGTCAGACTTCAGAAATGACTCTGGCGAGGAACAGCTCCACTGACAAGCCCTGGAAAATCCAGTGCAGTCTGTGCAGGAGGTTTCAGTGAAGCCAGAACATTAAGAGGGTGATGAATTAATCATCCCCCGGGTGACCAATAATCATGCCTGTCACTGAGCTAAGAAAAGATTAAAGATGGGGTTACCACTACAGCTCGGGGCATTGGGGTTCAGAGTTCAATCCCAGGGTTCTCTGCGAGGAATTTGAACGTCCTCCCCATTGAATGCATGGGTTTGCTCCCACAATCTAAAGACACACTGGGTAGGTTAATTGGTGGTTGCAAATTGCCTTGTGATTAGGTTGGGGTTAAATCGTGGTATTGTTAGGACAGCCTGGCTCAAAGGGCCAGAAGGGCCTACTCTACACTGTGTCACTAAATAAACAAACAAACAAGTAAATTGATTAAAAAATTGGCTTTATTTGTCAAATGCACATTGAAGCATACAGTAAAATGTGTCATTTTGGGTTAAATCACATCAGCAAAAATCAGGTTGGCTTGCCCGCAAATATTGCCACACTTTTGATGCCACGGAGCATGCCCACAACTTACTGACTCTATATCTGTATGCCTTTGGGTCCGACTGTGGGAGGAAACCCATGCGGTCACGGGGAGAACGTATAAACTCCTTACAGACAGCAAGGGGTGGGAATGAAACCTCCATTTTACAGCTGTTATGCTGACCCCCTACTGTACCAGTCTGCGGAAAAGTTAGTATCTCGCAGGAAAGCAAAGCTGGAAAACTGATATCAGAATGGAGATTGCAGGAATAAAAGATACTCAGCCCAAATTGTTGACTCCGTTTCCCATCCACGGTCGCTGACTGACCTGCTGAGTAACACCAGCATTTTCTGTTTTTGTTTTAGAAGTTATCATTGTCAAACTTCTATGGTTCTTGTGAATCAGAAGTCAGGAAGTGATTTTCATTCTTAATCATAAACAGTTCACAATGAGTTTCACAGATTCACCACCCTCTGGTTAAAGAAATTCCTCCTCATCTCTTTTCAAAAGGGACGTCTTTGTATCTTGAGGCTTTGCCTTGTGGTCCTAGATGCCCCCACTATGGGGAACATCTGCTCCATGTTTATTCCAAAAGGGGAATTAACAGTTGATGTTTTGGGAATTCACCTATCGAATATCGAAAGGCCTGCATAGAGTGGAAGTAAAGAGGGATGACTGATGGGGAGAGAAGGATTAAGGGGGAGAAAATGAAAGAAGAAGAGAGGGAGAGAAAAAAAGGGGAGAGAGAGAGAGAAAAAAAGAGTGAAGGAGGGAAAGAAAGAAAAAAGGAGAGAAGGGGAGAAAACAAGAGGGGAAAAGGGGGAGAAAAAGGGGAAAGAGGTAGAGAGAAAGGGGGAGACTGAAAAAGGGGAGAGGGAGAAAAAACGGAAAGGGAAAGAGTGAGAGAAATGGGAGTGAGTGAGAGGGATGGAGGGGAGACTAGGGGAGAGAGAGGGGAGAAAGAGAGGGGTAGAGGGAGAGAGAGAAAGTGTGAGGGAGAGGGAGAGCATGGTGCTGAAAGTGATGAAAAGAGATACAAATGCATCTGCAGATGCTGGAAATCCAGAGCAACACAGACAAAATGCTGGAGGAACTCAGCGGGCCGGGCAGCATCTATGTAGGGAAATAAACAGTTGCCATTTTGGGTAAGACCCCACATTGAGAATTTCAATAGGGAGATGTCAGCTCTTTCACAATTAACTGTTAGTTAGTTAAACTAAGCCATTTATATTAGGCAAGCACAGCCCACTGATCATGATAACAAAGCAGGAAAAGTTATTCAAATTTCAATTCCCTTTTCACATGAACTAAGGGACATTCCCACTCTCCGGAAGTGTTCTAACTCAGTGAAAGTACAAGACCAACACGGATCGCGGAGTGGTGATAGGACACAATTCCTTTTTATGTTGGTCCCACATGACTCACAGATTCTGTGGTCTTTCTCACCTTGGGGTTTTCCCCATATTTTCCAGATGTCTAAACGCTGTCAGATGTGGCTCTATTGTCTGTTGTTGCCAAAAGGAGCCACTATAACAGTGATGCCAACCTGATGGCATGAACAGTGATTTCTCTAACTTCTGTTAATGCCCCTCCTCCCCTTCTTACCCCATCCCTTATTTATTTAGTTATTTATTATTTCTCCACTCCTTTTTTTTCCTCTTTTATCTCACTCTATCCCTCTCACAATCACTCCCTATTCTCCATCTCCCTCCGGTGCTCCCCCACTCCTTTCTTTCTCCCTAGGCCTCCCATCCCATGATCCTTTCCCTTCTCCAACTCTGTATCCCTTTTGCCAATCACCTTTTCAGCTCTTAGCTTCATCCCTCCCCCTCATGTCTTCTCCTATCATTTCGCATTTCCACCTCCTCCTCCCACTTCCAAATCTCTTGCTATCTTTTCTTTCAGTTAGTCCTGACGAAGGGTCTCAGCCCGAAACGTTGACTGTACTTCTTCCTGTAGATGCTGCCTGGCCGGCTGCGTTCCACCAGCATTTTGTGTGCATCACTATAACAGAGAGCGCTTTGCGTTCATTTCCCCCACAGTTATTTTGTCAGGAGAGAGTTTGCTATCATTCATCCACAAATTCACTGATTCCAATTATGCTCCCGATGACCATTCTCCAGTCCACACTCAGAGGCCACTTTGTTAAGTACCTCCTGTACCTAATAAAGTTGCCAGTGAGAGTGTGCTGGAAGTCTTCTACTGTCTGAGCCCATCCACTTCAAGGGATCCTCTTGCGGTGCATTCAGAGAATCTTCTGCTCACCTCTGTTACCCTCCTGGCAGCTTGAAGCAGTCTGGCCATTCTCCTCTGCCCTCTCTCATTAACAAGGTCTTTTCACCCACAGAACTGCTGCTCATTTGATGTTTTTTGTTTTCTCACACCATTCTCTGTAAGCACTAGAGACTGTTGTGTGTGAAAACCCCAGAAGATCAGGGGATTCTCAGATACTCAAACTGCCCTATCTGGCACCAACAATCATTCTATGGTCAGACTCAGTTATATGATATTTCTTCCCCATCCTGATGTTTATCTGAACAACAACTGAGCCCCTTGACCATGTCGGCATGCTTTTATGCGTTGTCTTTAATAAAGTTAATCTTTAATTAAAAGCAAGCAAAATATGCAGACTAAATTCAGAAGAATGAGGGATGACCTAATTGAAACCTATCGAATGTTAAAAGGCCTTGATAGAGTGGATGTGGATAGGATGTTTCCTATGGCGGGGGAGTCTAAGACCAGAGGACTTAGAATAGAGGGGCATCCTTTTAGAAGAGGAGGAATTTCTTTTGCCAGCGAGTAGTGAATCTGTGGAATTCATTGCCAAAGGCAGCTGTGGAGGTCAAGTTATTGGGTATGTTTAAGGCAGAGGGTGGTAGATTCTTGATCGGTCAGGGCATGAGGGGATACGGGGAGAAGGCAGGAGACTGGGGCTGAGAGGGAAAATGGATCAGCCATGATGAAATGGCAGAGCAGATAGAATGGGCTGAATGGTCTAATTCTGCTCCTATATCTCACAGTCTAATGGTCTTGTAAGATATTGGAGTCATAAGCGAGTGCTGGTGCTAGGATCTGGAGCAACTCACAATCTGCTGGAGGAACTCGGGGTCAATCGGCCTCGGTGGGAGCAAAGGAATTGTCAACATTTGGTCCTGATGCAGGGTCACAACTCGATACGTCAACAGTGTCTTTCCCTCACTGAGTTCCTCCAGCAGTTTGTTTGTTGCTCTGGACAAAATGTTGATTCCTCGATGTGACTCTATTCGTTCAGCATCTGAGGAGTTCTGGTACATCTCCTAAGCAGAGGGAGGGAGACAATCCTCCCCACCATCAAGGACTTCTTCAAGAGGTGGTGCTTCAAGAAAGCAAAGCTCAAAATCAATGCTTCTTTATTTACTTATCGGGATACAGCGCAGAATAGGCCCTTCCAGCCTTCAAGCTGTGCTGCCCAGTGACCCCTGATTTAACCCTAGACTAATCTTGGAACAATTTACAATGACCAATTAACCTACCAACCGGTACGTCTTTGGACTGTGGGAGGACCCGGAGGAAACACATGCAGGTCACCGGGAGAACGTACAAACTCTTTACAGGCAGCGATGGGAATTGAACCTGGGTCGCTGGTACTGTAAAGCGCTTTGCTAACCGTTGTGCTATCATGCCACTCTATTTATTATCGAAGTATGTTTATATCCCCATACATAACCCTGAGATCTGTTTCAATATGGCATTGGAGCTGTGCTTAGCCACACAGTCGTAAGTGTAAAGCGAGTAGAGCAGAGGGCTAAACACACAGCCTTGAGGTGCCCCTGTACTGATGGAGATTATGGAGGAGATGTTGCCAATCCGAACTGACCGAGGTCTACAAGTGAGGAAATTGAGGATCCAATTGCACAAGGAGGTAATGAGGCCAAGGTTATGATTAGTTTTGAGGGGATGATGATATTGAATGCTGAGCATTCTGAGGGCTCGGACTGGGTGAGGAGCCAATGAGGTGGCACCTGGTGTGGGCATGTTACTCTGGTAGGTAAACTGGAGCAGATCCAACTCACTCGTAGGGCAGAAGTTGATATCTGTCATTAAGGACCATCAGTAAATGAGACATGTCCTCTTCTGCCGCCAACGCCATTCGGCTCTACAATTCAACTACCAGGGGCAAGACATGTTAAAGTGCCGGGGTTAGGACTGAGCTTAAGTTACCACTCAATGCACTTTAGTAACTATTTAAGAACTTTTTAAAAGCTATTTATTAAAGCTTTTTGGGAGGGTAATTTTAGATGCATATCATATTTATATTGAGTTAAATACTTATGTAATTAGTTTTGCTACAATAAGTGTATGGGACACTGGAAAAATGTTGAATTTCCCCTTGGGGATGAATAAAGTATCTATCTATCTATCTACCTATCTATCATGGGGAGGGAGGTACAGGGGGCTGAAGACCCACACTCAGTGATTCAGAAATAGCTTCTTCCTCTCCGCTATCAGATCTATGAACCTGCTTTCCTTCTCTTTGAACTATTTATTTTGCAATTTATAGTAAGTTTTATATCTTTGTTCTGTGGTGCTGCTGCAAAACAACGAATTTCACATCAAGTAAGTCCAATTCAATGAATAAACTCTTCTCGGGCTTTGTCATCACGGAGTTTGGCATCAAGACGTCGGTTATAGTCAATACCCATACCCGGCTAGAAGCCTGAGAAGAGTTTATTTGTCATATATAATAGGAAAGCACAAGATCCTTTTTCAAATCTGGGTCTTCTTTGGCCTGAAACATTGACTGTCTAATCCCCTCCAATGACATGGACTGATCTGCTGAGTTCCTCTGGGGTGGGGGGGTGTGTGTGTGTGTGTGTGTGTGTGTGTGTGTGTGTGTGTGTGTGTGTGTGTGTGTGTGTGTGTGTGTGTGTGTGTGTGTGTGTGTGTGTGTGTGTGTGTGTGTGTGTGTGTGTTTTGCACTGTACAGCAGACCTGTGTAGGCTTCACTGCTGGGAGATGTTGTACAATTTAGCCATTCAATCTGTGGCACTCTGAGTTTTCCATTCTTCCCTCTCACTTCCGCTCCCTTATCGCGGCACAGTTTAATTATTCATGCCCGCGCAGCTCATGGCGAGGAGTGGAAGATGCGATGTGCTTCAGCAGCCCGAGCGGTGACACCTCGCATTATCTGGTGGAAAGAACAGGTGATGAACAGCCGCCTCGGATTGAGACAGAGAACTTCCCCTTCCTCCTGCAGCTACATGCAAAACAATTCTGCTGAGCTGTCAGCTCACCCACACAGAGGTTAAAGGTCTTTAAACCTCAAACATTAATTTAGCACACACAACCCTTTCAAGTTTGTCAATGGTCTCGGTGTATAAGTGCTTCATTTTCTGTGTGCTTTTGAGTCACAGATTTATCTGGCTCCTCGGCCCAGCTCATACTACCAACCACGTTGGCTACCTTGGCTCATCCCATTTGCCAGCGATTGGCCCGTATCCCTCGGTTCCAGGAGTTCCCAACCTCTTTTAGGCCATGAACCCCCACCATTAACCCAGGGGTCCATGGACCCCAGGTTGGGAACCCCTGATCTGAACCTTTCCTACCCATGTACCTGTCTGAGTGCCTTTTACATGTTGTGTTGTATCCAGACATAACCATTTGCGTTGGTAACTCATTCCACTTACCCACCACCCTCTGTTGTTTTGGGTTGGTTCTTCTTTAAGTTCCATCCCCACCCTCACTGCTAAGACTTGCGTCTCTCGTGGATCCCACCACCGGTCACTGTGTGTCCTGCTGCTGAAATTCCCTCCCTCTGCCTCTATGCTTCCCTCCTCTCCTGTCCTCTTTTATTGCTTGGACGGGTGTCTTACCCCAGCTCGAATGATCTGACAATCTAGCCCCTCTGAGAAGCAGTTTGAGGTGTTCTGCTTTCTTCTTTGCACTACTTATTTAGTATAAATTTGTAGGGTAGTAATTGTTCACGAAGCTGGTGCTGCGTTCCTCCTGTCTAATGGTAACAGCAAGTGAAGAGCACGGCCTGGGTGGAGGGGGGGTCCTTGACGATGGATGCTGCTTTCCGGTGACAGCGCTCCGTGCGGACGTGCTCAGTGGTGGGGAGGGCTTTTCCTGTGATGGACTTGCCCGTGTTTTTCCTGGGCAGTGGTGTTTCCATACTAGGATGTGAAGCAACCAGAAATGAACGACCTTTGAAGTGTACCGTGTGTGTGCAAACTTTGCTGTCCCATTCCTTGTTTTGCACTCGTGGTTCTGCTTTAAAAGTCATTTATTGCCTACCCTGGGCTTCCTGTGGTTTAATAGTTCAAGTCCTGGCAGCATCCAAGTAAATCTACCCTTTTATTCCAGTCCCTTCTTCTATTAAACCTTTCCTATCCACGTACTTATAGAAATGTGCTTTAAATGTTGTAGTGGTATCCCCACTTCCTCTGGCAGCTCGTTCCATACCAACCACTTTCTACCTGTCAGATCTCCTCTAAATAGTCTTTGTATGGGTGGGACCCAACGCAGAATGGGGGAACCACTTTGTATTGCTAAAACGCTGAATTTTCGTTCTGCTTGCAGCCACTTGACATTTGCAAGAGGAAATGGTGCAGGCAATAGATGCAGACGAGGCTGTTCTAAAACCACATGACTCAGTATACCTCCTCTCCAACGGCAGAGCAGGAGGGTAAACCCCTCCCACCCACCCAACCTTGCTCACCTCCCATCTCTCAAAACCACACTGACATCATGGAACTTTAGATCCTGCAGGCTCCCAGAATGGCCTCTGAGCACATTTTCCACCTCTATAGAATAACACTGCGTAACAAAGGCACGCTCTGAAGATGATTGTCATCACGTAGGAAAATCCTGTTTTCTAACCAAGTGCAGAGCACCAGGGAGATCAGCAGTAATTCTCCTTTCTTGCGTTTGCCTGGCCAAGGATGTTTACCTCCTCCTGTCAGCACACCACAGAAACAAGTTTTTCAATTCCGATTTAATTATCGTTCAGCCATAATGAATACGGCCAAACGAGGCCGCGTTACTTCGGGGTCAAGGGTCAGGGACCAGCAGTCACACTCAGTGCGAGGCACACACAGGATAGCAAGCACAAATGGTATCACAATCACACAAGAAAGGAGTCAAAAACTCGCACCATCAATCCCCAGTCCACCACGATAGAGCCCGTCTCCCACCAAGCAAACACTGGGGGATGGGGAGGGGGTGGTTCCATACCACAACGCCCCTGGTGGAGTGCACCGGCCCCAACGCACCCACCAACCCTCCCCAGGTGATACCCTGGCTCGAGGCCCAGTTCTTGCACATATAATAGAACAAGCCCATATAGAATATCCGTAAAATACAACCACGAAAATATACATGTATATCCTCAACACACACAAAATGCTGGTGGAACGCAGCAGGCCGGGCAGCATCTATAGGGAGAAGCGATGTCGACGTTTCGGACCGAGACCCTTCATCAGGACGAAGGGTCTCGACCCGAAACATTGACAGTGCTTCTTCCTATAGATGCTGCCTGGCCTGCTGCGTTCCACCAGCATTTTGTGTGTGTTGCTTGAATTTCCAGCACCTGCAGATATCCTCGTGTTATGTATATCCTCAGTTGTTCTCGGATATTACAACCTTGAGTTAGCGAGTAAATGTGCACTCATGGATACCATAGAAATATGCCTTTCAGCCTAGCTGACTATCCTAGCTAATCCAATTTGCCCCTCTTTCCCTTTTCCCTGGGTAAAACACTATGTGCATTCACCCTATCTATGCCCCCCTATAAAGACAGTCTCCCACACTCTCCAGGAATAAAGTCCTAGCCTACCCATTTGCCTACGTTTGCCTCTCTCCCCCATTAGACCTTTCCTTTCCACGTACATTCTGAAAAGTTTTTTTTAATGTTATAATTGTACCCGCCTCTACCACTTCCTCTGGCAGCTTGTTCCAAAGCAACCACTTTCTGTGTGAAAGACCTGCTTGTTAGATCCCCTCCCCATTGGTGAGACCCAATGCTGATCGACAGACTGCTTTGCCGAGCATCTTCACGCTGCCCGCCACAAAAGGCAGGATCTCCCGGTGGCTACCCATTTCAATTCCACTTCCCATTCCCATCCTGAAATGTCTGTCCAAGGCTGCCATATGATGAGGCCAAAAGCAACAACTTGTACATCTGGGTGACCTCCAGCTTGACAGGATGAACATCTTTCTCTCCAACTTCTGGTGAATTCTTCCCCTCCCCCTCCATCTTCCCTATTTTTCCATTCACTGTTCTGGTTCCCCTCTCACCTCTTCTCTTCTCCTGGCTTGCCTATTACCTCTGGTTCCCCCTCCTCCTTCCCCTTCCTACATGGCCAACTCTCCTCTCCTATCAGATTCCTCCTTCTTCAGCCCTTTACCTCTTCCACCTATCAGCTCACAGTTTCTTATTTCAGGCTCCCACCACCTATCACTTGTCAGCCTGCTCTCCTCCTCCTCCCCCCCCCAAAAGGAAGCTTTTGTCCCCTCTTCCTTTCCAGCCCTGACAAATAGTCTCGGCCCAAAACATCAACTATTTATTCCCCTCCATGGATGCTGCCTGGCCTGCTGAGTGATTCCACTGAAACAACCATCAGGCCAGTACATCCCTCTCCACCATCCATACTCTAGAAGACCACCTAATAAATTGGGGTGGAGGGAGGGTGAATGGGTGGTGGAATCAACTCCCCACCCACATCATGGACAACAGATATCACAGTTCTGCATCCGGTGATCAGAACATCCCCAATTCAATCGTCAATCATCCTCAAGCTGCCACTTGCCAAACCTGACCACCCTAATTCAGAGTTGTTCTAAACCAGGGTGTTCCCAAGCATGTTTTATGCCATGGACATTACTATTAACCAAGGGGTCCATGAACAGCAGGTTGGGAATCCCTTGTTAGGGTATATAGCAAATTATTGACTTCAGCAACCAAACTTTAGATCTGAATGTGGATTGTAGATTAAATTTTAAATGCAGCTCTGGACAATGAGTCACTAGAATTGTGAAGACGACAGTAGATTGTCTGGACTGTGGGTGCAAAGAAGGAAGTGTGAAAATATATATGTAATTCAAAGGAAGCATTGCATTGCAGAGACAGTGTAAGTGTCGAATTGTCCTTTGACCTTTAGCATATAAAATGTCATGTAATACTGGAACAGGCCTCTTCGTCTGAAACATCCTCAGTGTGATGCCTGCCACTCATTCTTGTAGAATAAACCACTTCTCTATGAACTAGCTTCAGTCTCTCTCTCTGGTGACTTTGCTCACGTTACAGTACCCCTGTTCTAAACCAAGTACACTGCTGCCTTATCGAACATGCGATTTAACCTTTTTTTCCTCTCTGATGTAACGTTCATTTAAAACTAGTCAAATGACAGGAATGGATTGTTCTGCCTGGAAAAGAAAAACGTGTGCGGGAATCGTATCGCAACGAGCTTGTTTGTGAAAATATCTGCGCTTCTTATTCCAACCACTCAAAGGGCTGCCCCGGTCTGGTAGAAGCATTTAAAAATTTCTGCTTTACAGTAAAGGTTATGTGCGGAAATAAATCTATGCACCGTCTGAGTTGTCATCACAGTGAATTCTCTGCATGTGATTTCTGATTAAAACCCTGAAGACATTTCCCACATGTACACAGGGGGTTAACTGACTCGATTCTCCACTGGTGAAATTGGATGATTCATACAAAGGTTCCCTCATTGTTGCTGACACCATGATGTGACAAATACAGAACAGGACTTCTTGTAAACAGAACTTTTGCTTCCTGCCAGATTTTTTTTTGGGGGGGGGGTAATTATGGGGCTCACTGCCATCACCAACCCCTTTCCCAGGATTCGGAGAAAGAGGAAGCTGGGAACCGATTGAAGTTTCAATCTGAGTGTACCTCCTGCAATAGTCCATGTGTAATAGCTTGTTTTCATTATCAGCAATAGTGTATCTACTTTTGGAAGGTTTAGGTAATTGTTTCTTTTTGGGCTTTAGTAGGATGACCTTAAATAGAGCAGAGAACATTACAGAACAGTACAGGAACTACAGGCCATGACGTTCTGCCGATCCGTAAACCTCCTCCAAGATCAATCTTATGTTTTCCTCCCACAGAATCCTCCATTTTACTTTCATCTATGCACCTATCTCTCTTAAATGTCCCTAGTGTATCTACCTTTACCACAACCCCTGGCCGTGCGCTGCGCACACCCACCACTGTCGCTGTTAAAAGAAACCTACACTGATGTCGCCCCTATACTTCCCTTCCAACATCTTCAAGTTACGCCTCCTTGTATTAGCCCCCGGTATTAGTCATGTCCACCCTGGGGAAGTGTTCACTCTATCTATGCCTCATCATCTGGTATATCTATAAATTTCCCTCTCATCCCCCTCTCCAAAGAGGAAAGCCCCCACTCGCTCAACCTCTCCTCATATGATATGTCCCCTGGTCCAGGCAGCATCCAAGTGGATCTCCTCTGCACCCTCTCTAAAGCTTCCACATCCTTCTGTGACGAGGTGGGGACAAGGGTGCTGGGAGAGGACCCACACGCAGGACACAAACACGTCTTTCTTAGGTACAATGAAATAGCATTTATTACTCACTACACAGAAGATCAGGAATTCGAGGACAAAGAGGAACACGAACCTCGGACTAGGGGACTAGGGACTTGGATCGCCGTGGACCTGGGACTCGGACAGGGGGAGCATGGACAGCCGCGGAACTTGGACTCGGACGGGGGGAGCATGGACAGCCGTGGACCTTGGACTTGGACGGGGGGGAGCATGGACAGCCGCGGACCTTGGACTTGGGAGGAGCATGGACAGCCGCGGAACTTGGACTCGGACGGGGGGAGCATGGACAGCCGCGGAACTTGGACTCGGAGAGGGGGAGCATGGACAGCCACGGACCTGGGACTCGGACAGGGGGAGCATGGACAGCCGCGGACCTGGGACTCGGACAGGGGGAGCATGGACAGCCGCGGACCTGGGACTCGGATAGGGGGAGCATGGACAGCCGCGGACCTGGGACTCGGATAGGGGGAGCATGGACAGCCGCAGACCTTGGACTCGGACAGGGGGAGCATGGACAGCCGTAGACCTTGGACGGGGGAGCATGGACAGCCGTGGACCTGGGACTCGGACGGGGGGAACATGGACAGCCGTAGACCTTGGACGGGGGAGCATGGACAGCCACGGACCTTGGACTCGGACAGGGGGGAGCATGGACAGCCACGGACCTGGGACTCGGACAGGGGGAGCATGGACAGCCACGGACCTGGGACTCGGATGGGGGAGCATGGACAGCCGCGGACCTGGGACTTGGACAGGGGGAGCATGGACAGCCACGGACCTGGGACTCGGACAGGGGGAGCATGGACAGCCGCAGACCTTGGACTCGGACGGGGGGAGCATGGACAGCCGCGGAACTTGGACTCGGACAGGGGGAGCATGGACAGCCACGGACCTGGGACTCGGACAGGGGGAGCATGGACAGCCACGGACCTGGGACTTGGACAGGGGGAGCATGGACAGCCACGGACCTGGGACTCGGACAGGGGGGAGCATGGACAGCCACGGACCTGGGACTCGGACAGGGGGAGCATGGACAGCCACGGACCTGGGACTCGGATGGGGGAGCATGGACAGCCGCGGACCTGGGACTTGGACAGGGGGAGCATGGACAGCCACGGACCTGGGACTTGGACAGGGGGAGCACGGACAGCCGCGGACCTTGGACTCGGACGGGGGGAGCATGGACAGCCGCGGAACTTGGACTCGGACAGGGGGAGCATGGACAGCCACGGACCTGGGACTCGGACAGGGGGAGCATGGACAGCCACGGACCTGGGACTCGGACAGGGGGAGCATGGACAGCCGCGGAACTTGGACTCGGACAGGGGGAGCATGGACAGCCGTGGACCTTGGACTTGGACGGGGGGGAGCATGGACAGCCGCGGACCTCGGACTCGGACAGGGGGAGCATGGACAGCCACGGACCTCGGACTCGGACAGGGGGAGCATGGACAGCCGCGGACCTGGGACTCGGACAGGGGGAGCATGGACAGCCGCGGAACTTGGACTCGGACGGGGGGAGCATGGACAGCCGCGGAACTTGGACTCGGACGGGGGGAGCATGGACAGCCGTAGACCTTGGACGGGGGAGCATGGACAGCCGCGGAACTTGGACTCGGACGGGGGGAGCATGGACAGCTGCGGATCTTGGACTCGGACGGGGGGAGCATGGACAGCCGCGGACCTTGGACTTGGACGGGGGGGAGCATGGACAGCCGCGGAACTTGGACTCGGACGGGGGGAGCATGGACAGCCACGGACCTGGGACTCGGACGGGGGGGAGCATGGACAGCCGCGGACCTGGGACTCGGACGGGGGGGAGCATGGACAGCCACGGACCTGGGACTCGGACAGGGGGAGCATGGACAGCCGCGGACCTGGGACTCGGACAGGGGGGAGCATGGACAGCCGCGGAACTTGGACTCGGACGGGGGGAGCATGGACAGCCACGGACCTGGGACTCGGACGGGGGGGAGCATGGACAGCCGCGGACCTGGGACTCGGACGGGGGGGAGCATGGACAGCCACGGACCTGGGACTCGGACAGGGGGAGCAGGGACAGCCGCGGACCTTGGACTGGGGGAGCATGGACAGCCACGGACCTGGGACTCGGACTGGGGGAGCAGGGACAGCCGCGGACCTGGGACTCGGACGGGGGGAGCATGGACAGCCGCGGAACTTGGACTCGGACGGGGGGAGCATGGACAGCCGTGGTCCTTGGACTCGGACAGGGGGAGCATGGACAGCCGCGGACCTGGGACTCGGACAGGGGGAGCATGGACAGCCATGGACCTGGGACTCGGTCAGGGGGGAGCATGGACAGCCACGGACCTGGGACTCGGACAGGGGGAGCATGGACAGCCATGGACCTGGGACTCGGTCAGGGGGGAGCATGGACAACTGCGGACCTGGGACTCGGACAGGGGGAGCATGGACAGCCACGGACCTGGGACTCGGACCCTGGGGACTGGGACCGCCACGGCCCTTGAAGAGCAATGGGTGGAAAGGGGGGAACACCCGCCGGGCAGCGGCAGTCCGGCTGGACCTGCCCGACGGAGGCAACGGGTAGGAACATCGAGTCAGGACTCCACCTTCCACTCAGGCACCGAGCTGGGGCTCTTCTTCGGGGGGTAGACACAGACAAGGGGCATAACATCGAGTCAGGACTCCGCCTTCCACTCACCCCTGGTAGATTGACCTTGCCCGGACCCACTCCGGTGACGGAAGGTGAGTTGCTGGTACTCTGATGCGGGCTGGGTCACTCCGGTGACGGAAGGTGAGTTGCTGGTACTCTGATGCGGGCTGGGTCACTCCGGTGACGGAAGGTGAATTGCTGGTACTCTGATGCGGGCTGGGTCACTCCGGTGACGGAAGGTGAGTTGCTGGTACTCTGATGCGGGCTGGGTCACTCCGGTGACGGAAGGTGAGTTGCTGGTACTCCGATGCGGGCTGGGTCACTCCGGTGACGGAAGGTGAGTTGCTGGTACTCTGATGCGGGCTGGGTCACTCCGGTGACGGAAGGTGAGTTGCTGGTACTCTGATGCGGGCTGGTCACTCCGGTGATGGAAGGTGAGTTGCTGGTACTCCGATGCGGGCTGGGTCACTCTGGGGACGGAAGGTGAATTGCTGGTACTCTGATGCGGGCTGGGTCACTCCGGTGACGGAAGGTGAATCGCTGGTACTCCGATGCGGGCTGGGTCACTCCGGTGACGGAAGGTGAGTTGCTGGTACTCCGATGCGGGCTGGGTCACTCCGGTGACGGAAGGTGAGTTGCTGGTACTCTGATGCGGGCTGGGTCACTCTGGGGACGGAAGGTGAATTGCTGGTACTCTGATGCGGGCTGGGTCACTCTGGGGACGGAAGGTGAATTGCTGGTACTCTGATGTGGGCTGGGTCACTCCGGTGACGGAAGATGAGTTGCTGGCACTCTGATGCGGGCTGGTCACTCTGGTGACGGAAGGTGAGTTGCTGGTACTCCGATGCGGGCTGGTTTACTCTGGCGATGGAAGGTGAGTTGCTGGTACTCCGATGCGGGCTGGTTTACTCTGGCGATGGAAGGTGAGTTGCTGGTACTCCGATGCGGGCTGGTCACTCCGGTGACGGAAGGTGAGTTGCTGGTACTCCGATGCGGGCTGGTCACTCTGGTGACGGAAGGTGAGTTGCTGGTACTCTGATGCGGGCTGGGTCACTCTGGGGACGGAAGGTGAATTGCTGGTACTCTGATGCGGGCTGGGTCACTCTGGGGACGGAAGGTGAATTGCTGGTACTCTGATGCGGGCTGGTCACTCTGGTGATGGAAGGTGAATTGCTGGTACTCTGATGCGGGCTGGTCACTCCGGTGACGGAAGGTGAGTTGCTGGTACTCCGATGCGGGCTGGTCACTCTGGCCTGTCGTAGCAGCAGCGGCGGAGACTTGCGAAGGCTTCTTAACGCTCTCGCCATGAACGGCTAAAGCCAGGGGCTTATAAGCTGCCGGTTCGGGTCGAGGGTAGATTACCTTGATTACCAAGCTCAAGGGGTGCGTGAAACAGAATTAAAAGGGAACAAGGCATCAATGGTCCAGATCGCAACCTAACTAAATTTAAAGGGGAACCGATCCGGACCATGACACCTTCCTATAATGAGGCAACCAGAACTGAACACAATTCTCCAAGAGTTCAGTCAGAACACTAACCCAGGGGTTCCCAACCTGGGGTCCACAGACCCTTTTGGTATTGGTCCATAGCATAGGAAAGGTTGGGAAACCCCTGCTCTCACCAAAGTTTTTATGGAGTTGCAACATTACTTCACGGCTCTTGAACTCAATTCCCCTGACTAATGAAGCCAGCACATCATATGCCTTCTTAACCACCCTATCAAGTTTAAAATTAATTGTCATTCAATCACGCATGAATACCCATGAATACAGGCAAACAAAACAGCGTTCCTCCAGGGCCAAGGTACAAAACACAGTAACAACAGTCATACACAGTGCAAGGTACATACAGCACATATAAGACAGCAGTAAACGTACAGTCACGCTCAAAAAATATATATCACCCAAGTCCCTTGCACTGCAACTTTAAGGCATCTATGGATGTGGATGTTGTGTATTTAACATTTCAATAATATTTGAATAATCTTGTGAATATATTGTTTGATTAAGCATTCTTGTTTGTTTACAATAATTCATTGTGGGTTATATGTAAATTACATAGATTACATATGTCATCATGCTACCACATGATACATGTGCACCTCGCTTAAAGTAAACTTGAACTACACCCATACTTTCAGACTCCCGTGAGTTTCTTGAAATGAATTTAAAGTTTTGAAGTTACAAAACATAACAGTGGACCCCCTGTTCCTCCGCTCTACGATGAATCGTGCTATTTGACCCTGTACTCTGCCTTAAAGCTCAACCTTCCAAAATAAGTCACTTACTAAAGCATTTAAGGTATCGATAGGGAAGACGGTGAGCCAAGCGAGAAGTGCAAGGTTAGCCTTTTTGTTTCCTCTTATAGAATGGTACAGGCCATTCAGCCCACAATGTTGTGCTGAGCCTCCATGGTGCTGCCCTGCCACCTCGCAGCCATGGTTCCTGCACTCTAGCGTGAGTCATGTTTGATACTGCGATACACATAAAATATTTCCATCCCGAGCAGAAGCAACACCCAGGGATTTGAGAGTTCTCTTCACATGGGGGTGCGAACTAAATCAGATTGAAATAAGCGGGTCAGCTTTATAGGAACTAGGGGTAAGCTTTTATAAGATCCCAAGAGGACAGGACAGGGTAGATGTCAAGATGTTTCATAGAGTCATAGGAGAGTACGGCACAGAAACAGGCTCTTCAGCCCATCCAGTCAGTGCTGAGCCATTTAAACTGCCTACTCCCATGGACCTGCCCGTACCAGGACCATACCCCTACCATCCATGTACGTATCCAAACTTCTCTTAAATGTTGAAATGGAGCTCACTTGCTCCACTTAGTGGGACAGGGGACACGCAGTCAGTGGTCACTTTATCAGGAACACCTGTACACCTGCTCATTAATGTAACTGTTTAATCAGCCAATCATGTGGCAGCAACTCAATGCATTAAAGCATGCAGACATGGCCAAGAGGTTCAGTTGTTGTTAAGACCAAACATCAGGATGGGAAGAAATGTGATCCAAGTGGAATGATCGTTAGTGCCAAATGGGGTGGTTTGAGTATCTCAGAACCTGTTGATCCCCTGGGATTTTCACACAGTATGGTCCCTAAAGTTTACTGAGAATGGTGCAAAAAAAAAATCCAGTGAGCAGCAGTTCTATGGGTGAAACACCTTGTTAATGAGAGAGATCAGAGGAGAATGGCCAGACTGGTTCAAGCTGACGAGAAGGCGACAGTGACTCAAATAAGCCACGTGTTACACCAGTGGCGGGCAGAAAAGCATCTCTGAATGCACAATACAGCGAATCTTGAAGAAGATGGGTTACAGCAGCAGAAGACCACGAACATACACTCAGTGGCCAGGAGATACCGAATAGAGTGGACAGTGGGTGTAGACTCAAGATTGGGTTGATGGTCATTAAAAGCAGGGGTGCGTTAAGGATTTTTCTCACAGAGGGAAATGAACCCGGAATTCCCTGCCCTCCCCAGAGGAAGTAGGCTGAGTTTTGAATGATCAGGGAATTGAGGGGTGTAAAAAATTGGCAGAGAAGAGATCAGGTTGATCTGCCATAAGTACATTGAATGGTGGGACTGAGCTGTCTACCCCTGTCCTATGTTCTCATGCACCCTGATCATCCTTGATGCTGAACAATTCGTTCCCTCGGAGACAGCATTCAAAGTTCAAGGTACATATATGTCACCATTTTTAACCCTGAGTTTCATTTTCTTGTGGGCATACTCAACAAATCTGTGGGAACAGTTCAGTGATGAGGCAAGTGAAGTTCTCCCCTTTGGTTCAGGAGCCTGATGGCTGAGGAGATGTAGCTGGTCCTGAACCCAGAGGAGATTCACACCTGAATCAGACAGTGGACAGACCCAAGCCCACAGCAGCCAATGGAGGTTCAAAGGCAAACAAGGTTATTTCAAGCAACACACATACAATGCTGGAGGACCTCTGAAGATCAGGCAGCATCAGTGGAGAAGAATAAGCAGTCAACATTTCAGGCTTAGACCCTTCATCAGGACTGGCTGCTGATGCACAGGGACCCACCGACCATGTTGATGCAACACATAGTTTTGCAACAGAAAACTGTGGTTTTCGAGCTTTCAAAAGTATTTCTGGTGTAAAGGCCGCGAGAGATCAATTCTGTGGCATCATTATCCTGTTCTATTTCTGCAATGCTCTCTGTTACAATCAAGAAACTTCATAACCACTGGCACTATGACTCATGCCCTCCCAATGCGAAGTTGCAGTAAATAATGTATCATTGCCTTCTGTGATGTCTGAAATGCTGTTGGGCAATATTCCAGAGCTGAACTCAAACACTCAGTGGCCGCTTTATTAAGTATTGAAGGTACCTAAAAAAAAAAGAGACACTGCGCATTTTTCTGTATCTTCATGATGTTCTGCCCATCGAGGTTTGAAATGCTTTCTGAACACCGCATGGTTATTTGAGTTATTGTCACCAGTCTGGCCATTCTCCTCTGACCTCTCTCATCACCCACAGAGCTGCAGCTCGCTGGATTTTTTGTTTTGTTTTCTGCACTATTCTGTGTAACTCTAGAGACTACACTCAGTGGCCACTTTAGTAGGTACACCTGTACACCTGCTTATTAATGCAAATATCTAATCAGCCAATCATGTGGCAGCAACTCAATGCATTAAAGCATGCAGACATGGTCAAGAGGTTCAGTTGTTGTTCAGACCAAACATCAGTATGAAGGAGAAACATGATCTAAGTGACTTTGACCATGGAATGATTGTTGGTGCCAGACTGGGTGGTTTGAGTATCTCTTGATCTCCTGGGATTTTCACACACAACCGTCTCTAGTGTTTACAGAGAATGGTGTTAAAAACATAAACATCCAGTGAGCAGCAGTTCTGAGGGTGAAAACACCTCGTTACTGAGAGAGGTCAGAGGAGAACGGCCAGACTGCTTCAAGCTGACAGGAAGACGACAGTAACTCAAATAACCACACGTTACAACAGTGGTGTGCAGAAGAGCATCTCTGAATGTACAACACGTCGAACCTTGAGGTGGATGGACTACAGCAGCAGAAGACCACACTCTCATACCGAATACAGTGACTACTGAGTGTAGATATTCATCTATGCAATGCAGACATGGAAGGGTAATGGACGATGAATTTAAAGTTTGTTTATTTATTCATTGCCCAGTCTCTGAATTGTCTTCAAAGAATGCAGTAATAAAATGTTACTGACCAGTCTCTCTGTACTTATTAAAGCCAACACGTCTGGACAACTCACTTCTCATCGATTAACTGTTACCGAGTCAGAGTCACAGAGCAATATAGCAGAAAGCAGACCCTTATTGCCCTGGTGTCCATCTTAACCACTCCCATTTGCCTGCATCCCACAAACCCCTCCTATGTATGCGCTTATCTAAATTTCTTTTAAATATCACTGTTGTATCTGATGGTGGCAGGGTAGAGGTACGTCTCTACAAGGGAGGTGTAGGACACTCCTTCCCTCCGCTAGCCTGCAGGTCACCCTCGGGCAAGGTGTGTCATCTGCTTAGCCCCCAATCGGGGTCACGTGAAGCCGTGGGAGCAGGTGGTGGATGGTTGTATGAGCAGCTGGTGCAGATCACAAGTCCTGGTTATGTGACCACTGACACCAGGCAGACAATCTCTGAAGAATATTGATAATGACTGGGGTCACCCATCTTGTAAAGACACTGCCCAGAAGAAGGCAATGGCAAACCACTTCTGTAGAAAGAGTTGCCAAGAACAATCATGGTCATGGAGAGACCATGATCACCCACAGCACTTAATGATGATAATGATGTACCTGTCTCAACCACTTTCCCTAGTGTCACCTTCCAAGCACACGCCCCCTATACAGTTTTTCATAAATCTGATTGTATTTCTTTGCTTTCCTATAAATGCCTGCAAGAAATCTCTGTTGCTTTTCATATACAGTATGGTGTTTGTTGTTTTGAAGCAGCAATACAATGCAAGGCATAAAAAATAATAAGTTACAGTATAATAAATATAAGTTATAAGTAATGGTGGAGAGTGAGAGCCTGTTGGCCTTCTTGGGGGGGGGGGGTTACTTGGAGAAGTGATGCAGAAGATTGAAACTTTGGGCCTGTCTGAGATACTGGAGTGCTGTATCGTGGACGGTAGTTTTGATGGACTCTGGATCAAAGATACTTTGGGGCTGCTGTTCCTTGCAGGGGTGGGGAGTGGGTGGGGCGGTTAGCGCAGGTGGGGGGGGAGGAGGGAGGAGGGGGTCGATGCTTTTGCTGCTGCTTGTACGGGAGTTGGGTGCTTCGAGGTTTCTATTGTTCCTTCTATGGGGCTTCTTGTTTCGAGGATGTCTGTGAAGAGTAAGGATTTAGGTCTTATAAGCTATACATTCTTTGATATTAAATGAATACATTGAATTAATAAAACTTAAATGGTGCAAAGGATGAATAGTGAGGCAGTGTTACTGGATCGTTCAGAAATCTGATGGCAAAGGGGAAGAAGCTGTTCCTAAAGCACTTCAGGCTCCTGCACTTCCTCCCTGACTTTAATCATGAGAAGAATAAGTGGATGGGTTTCTTTTCCCTTTAAATCAGGTTTAATATCACCAGTATATGGCATGAAACTTGATGTCTTTGTGATAGCAGTATAATGTAAAACATAATAATAAAAACAGAATTACAGTAAACATATGCACTTCTGTAAGTATACAATTACAGTAAGAGATAGAGGAAATGTATGTATGTATGTGTGCATGTATATATATATATGTCAAATATATATATCTGTCTGTGTTCAAAGCTTCTTTCATCATGTCAGCAGCTTCCTCTTGGTTTGCACCACTGTCAGTCATGCAAGTCCCGGGTGGAAACTCAGGAATACTGTCACACTCAGATGTAGAAGGAATAACCATAACTCCACCATAACTTATAACTTATATTTATTATACTGTAACTTATTATTTTTTATGTCTTGCATTGTATTGCTGCTTCAAAACAACAAACACCATACTGTATATGAAAAGCAACAGAGATTTCTTCCAGGCATTTACAGGAAAGCAAAGAAATACAATCAGATTTATGAAAAACTGTATAGGGGGCATGTGCTTGGACACTAGGGAAAGTGGTTGCTGTTTCCATTCGCGTCTCCAGTCAGGGTTGTTGGCCCTGAGCTGAACCCCTGAACCTGGAGGACTGGTGGATCCCTCTTAGTCTGGCCTCGACCCTTTGACCTGTTTGGCATGGGTGACCCTACCAAGAGCCAAAGCACAAAGCCCTGACTCCAGCCAACGTAGCTCTACTGGTCATTGAGGCATGCAAGTCTCCAGACCCTGTCACAAGGTCATGATCCTCTTGGAGGAGGGGAATAATGTCCATTCAGGAATCAGATGGCAGAGGGGCAGAAGTGTGTGCCTTCAGGCTCCTGTACCTCCTCCCTGATGGTGGCAATGAGAAGAGGGCTCGTCCTCTTGAGCGTGTTTTTGGTTTCATGCCAGATCTCCTCGAACTCCAAATGGAATGTAGCATCGATACGTTAGACCCAGGATAGATCCCCAGCAATGTCGGCACTCAGGAACTTGAAGATGCTCACTTGAGATGGAAATGGATTGTCAGAAGTCCCAGAAAATGGTCAATAGTTATGGAGAGACTCTGTGGGGCAGAGCCAATGCTTGTGGTGCAATGCATTACACCTGCTCCAAGCACAGGGGCAAATTTTGTAATGTTGCCAGGGGTTGCTGAGGTAAGGCTCTTCTGTGTCTCACTTTAAGCAACCTTTCAGAATCAGGTTTGTTATCACTGACATAGGGCATGAAATTTGATGTTTTGTGTATGTGGGGAGCATTGTGACAGGTTGCATCACTGTCTGGTATGGAGTGGCTACTGCACTGGATCCAAATAAACTGTAGAGAGTTGTAAACTCAGTCACAAGCCTTTGTAGCACCCAGCACATCTTCAAGGATTGATGCCTCCGAAAGGGGGCACCCATCATTAGGGACCCCCATCACCCAGGACATGCCCTCTTCTCAGTGTTACCATCAGGGAGGAGGTACAGGAGCCAGAAGGCACATCCTCAATGATTCAAGAACAGCTTCTTTCCCTCTCCCATCCAGTTTCTGAATGGACATTGAACCCATGAACACTTCCTCAATACTTCCTTATTCCTGTATTTTGCACTACTTATTTAACAATTTGATGTACAGTATATATGCTTACTGTAATTCTCAATGTTTTCTCTCCATTATCATGTATTGCATTGTACTACTGTTGGAAAGTTAACAAACTTCACAACGTATGCCGTTGATAATAAACCTGATTCTGATTGTGGCAGCAGTACAAAGGACAACATAAAGAAAACTAAATTACATTAAAAAATTTGCATCAAAAGATGAATAAGATGTAAAAAGAGAACAAAATACTGAGGCAGTGTTCTGAGCTTGTGGACTATTCAAAAGTCTGATGGCAACAGGGGAAGAGGCAGTTCTTAAAACATGTCTTCAGTCTTCTGTACCTACTCCTTGATGGTAGCAATGAGAAGAGGACATGTCCTGGGCGTTCAACACTAGACTTCAGCTTTAGTATAAGTAAGCTATTTCCACTCTGGTCACTTGTCTTCTCCAAGCACAGTACAGTGAGGGGAGAACTGTGGGCCCTTGGGTTGGGGGTAGGGGTAGGAGAGGAGGGAGAAAAGCTGCAGATAAAACACATACTCAGTAACATCCTGAAACTTTCAAACTTGCAAGCTAGGGTGGGCCCTGTCTGAGGAGTTAACTTTTCAAAACCTACCTTGTTTATCAACACGCACAGAATGCTGGAGGAGCTCAGCAGGTCAGGCAGCATCTGGAGGGCAACAAACAGCTGAAGTTTCTGGCCAAGACCCTTCCAGTAGGAGATTATCCCCTCCATAGATGCTGCCTGACTTGCTGAGCTCCTCCAGCACTTCGTATGTGGTGCTAAAGATTTCCAGCGTCTGCAAAATCTCTTGTGTTTATAGCTTGTTTATGTTTTGAGTAAACATTTCTACAGAAAAGTTAGATAAGCGCATGGGGATAAACCACAGAACATCAAAGGGATTTCTACTACTAATTAGTTTAATCTTTCTTTAGATCTAAGATTGGTGTCATCTTTGATCTCTGTCTCCAGTGCACACCGCTACCACACCACACTCAGCAACATGCAGTGGAAGTCAGATTGTCAAGAGTTGTTGCTGTTGTTTTTAATCCCATTGACCCTACCAGGGCATAGGCTGCTGAAAGCACCTCACCAGAATCCTCTGACCTGGGCCAGTCTTTCAAACTGCTCCCTGGTGCAGCCCATCAAAGATTCTTCCTCTCCCAGAGATGAGACCTTAGGAGCTCCTGTTGACATTCCTGTGGCCCGGGATTTTTACCCAATGGTGTTAGAGCTCCTGTTGGTGTTCCTGTGGCCCGGGATTTTTACCCAATGGGGTTGGAGCTCCTGTTGACATTCCTGTGGCCCGGGATTTTTACCCAATGGTGTTAGAGCTCCTGTTGGTGTTCCTGTGGCCCGGGATTTTTACCCAATGGGGTTGGAGCTCCTGTTGACATTCCTGTGGCTCTTGACTTTTTATGGGATATAGCTGCTAGTCGCATGCCTCACCTTCTTCCTTTCACAGCTGCGCTTGGGGCCAACCATGATGAAGTTAGGTAAGAGAAGGGGAGCATCCTCAATATTATTGATTTTGGTCTTCTAGTGTCGGCTGAGTGTGACAAATAAACGTGATATCAACCAAGCAGAGTGTCCACACCAAGGTGAGGCTGGACCAGAGCTGTGTTCTGCCCACACTCTGGTACAGGTCAGAATGCTGGTGCGCGACGGAGTGACCCTGCCAAGCTGTCGTCATTCCACACCATGAGCCTTCATATCTTCCAAAAGGTCCCCAACCACGCCTTACTCCTTCAGTGCAATCAAGAGGACATGGCCAAGATCATCATGAGAAAATGTTGGGGATGGATTGGGCATGGGCTGAGAAGAGAGGCCATCATCAAAAAGCATTTCATTGGACCCCTGAAGGGTGGGAAAACGTGGGAGACCCCCCTCCCTCTCCACCTCCCTTCTCTCCTCTCTCTCCTCCTCCCTCTCTCTCTCTCTCTCTCTCTCTCTCTCTCTCCCTCTCCCTCTCCCCCGCTCTCTCTCAAACAAGGTGACTGGAGGAAAGTATAGTGGGGATATCAGAGAAAGGCTGTTTACACAGAGAGTGGTGAGGTGTGGAATGCTCTGCCAGGGGTGATGGCAGAAGCTGGTACTTTAGGGACATTTAAGAGACTGTTAGATGGGCACATGGATGATAGAAAAATGGAGGGCTAGGTAGGAGGGAAAGATGAGATTGATCTTAGAGGAGGTTAAAAGTATAGCACAGCATCATTTATCAAAGGGCCTGCACTGTGATGTACTGATCTCTGTTCTATGTGTGCTCTGAAAACAATCACCAGTAAATGCAGAAATAGTTCATTATGAGTTGGGGTTAATGGTTGAAAGTTGTGGGAGAAACTCTCTATAATAAGACATAGCCCGTTGGCTGTGAAACCAACAGAACTGATCCTTCTCCAAGCTGAGGCTTCCTTTATGATTGAACAGCGAGGTCTGAGAATCGACTCTGGGCAGTGACGGTGATGAATGGTGTATGCCAGGGTGGGGGGGGGGGGTGGATTTCTGTGCGACTGGGCCGCAGGTGACTCTGTGAGGCTGAGCCATCTGCCATCTGTTAGTGAGACACAGCGAGAGGGAACAACGGCTGCTGGAAGAAACGATTGTTTGAGCAAACAAGGGAAAAAAACAGAACATACTTGGGTTTTAACAGATCTTCAACTTCGCAAAGGGTCACAAAATTGGTCTGCTTCATTCAATTTCATCCTTACAAAATGCAAAAGGGGCGATTCGATGGAGGGTGCTAAATACAAAATCATTAGGGGTAGATAGAGCAAATACAAGCAGGCCTTTCCCACTGCGATGGGGAGGGACTAGAACTAAAGGTTGTAGGCTGAGGGTGCGAGGTGAAACAGTTGAGGGGAGCCCGAGGGGAAACTTCACTCAGAGCGTGGAATGAATTGCCAGATTTCCACTTTGGACAAGTACATGGATGGGAGGGGTACAGAGGGCTCTGGTCTGGGTGCAGGTCGATGGGACTAGGCAGGATAGTTCAGCATGGACTAGATGGGCAGAAGGGCCTGTTTTTTTGCTGTAGTGTTCCATGACTCAATGACTGCCCGTGCAGTTCCTACTTCAGCATGATATTGATACCTCGTAAGGGCAGTCCATAATATTCTCCCTCTGAATACAACCAGCCATCTCCCTTTTGTACCACCACTGTGCCCAGCTATCCTGTGCTCTTTACAAGCCCTAAAGTTACATATCCTTGCATCGTAAAATACTTTTTTTAATGCATCACACACAAAATGCTGGAGGAACCCAGCAGGTCAGGCAGCATCTATGGAAATGAGTAGATAGTCAACATTTCAGGCTGAGACCCTCCTTCAGGACTCGGAAGGCAGGGGGAAAATGCCAGAAATTAAAAGGCAGGAGGAGGAGAAAGACGCTAGCTAGAGCTGGTAGGTGAAGCTAGGTGGGTGGGAAAGGTCAAGGGCTGGAGAAGAGGAAGTCTGATAGGAGAGGAGAGTGGACCATAGGAGAAAGGGAAGGAGGAGGGACCCAGGGGGAGGGGGTAGGCAGGTGAGGAGAGGTAAAAGGTCAGAGTGGTGAACAGAGGAAGGAGTGGGGAGAAATTGAAATTCACGCTTGGTCTTTCTTCCAAGATTATCTTACCTTGCCTTATACTAACAGCATAAGTAGACAGGAACATACTGAAGGTCAAAGGGTGAGGCTTACCTGCAGACCAGCATCATGAGTTCTGCTGCTGATTTTAGAGATAATGTTAGGAGAGAGTATATGTTGAGGCAAAACTCAGTGACATCCCTACATCCTGAGGGGGCTCAGGAAATTCGGCATGCCTCTGAAGACTCGCTACAAATATTTATCAAGCTACCACGGTGTTGTATATTTAATATTTGAGTAATATTGTAAATATATTGTTTGACTAAGAATTCTTTGTTTAAGTAATTCATTATGGGTTACATGTAGGAGTATGTGAATGGCAGGCATCACCACGGCACACATAACAGAGAAACAAAGTCGACGTGGCTCCTATGTTTTACTTTCGATTAATCTCTGGAGCTACTGTTATGTTTTGTAACTTCAAAATATTCGACTAATTCAAAGGAGCAAACAGGAGTCCAAAGTGTGAATCTAACTTGGTGTTTACTTTAAGTGAAGCGCCACAGGCAAGCTTCACTGTGGGTTGTATGTATAAATATGTGAATTACATACATCATCATCCTATCACGTGATACGTGTGCGCCTTGCTTAAAGTAAGGCACAAAGTTACACTCGCATTCCTGGACTCCTGTGTCTTCCTTTGAATTAAGTGTTTTTAAGTTACAAAGCATAATACATAAAAGTGTCCTTTCCAGATACATCGCACCTTAGGACAGAAGCTCTGCCCAAGACCACAAGAAGTTGTAGAGAGTTGTAAACACAGCATAGTCCATCATGGAAATCACCCTCCCTCCATGGACTCCGTCTGCGTTCCTCACTGCCTCGGTATGTAGCCATCGTAATGAAGGGCCCTTCCCATCCAGGTCATTCTCTCTTCCCCCTCCTCCCGTCGGGCAGAAGATACAAAAGCCCAACAGGGCTGAGGACAGCTGCCGGTGGAAGAGGTGGTTGCAGGTTTGATTGCAATCTTTAGGAGAGGTTTGGATGGAAGGAGTAGATACTGTCAGGGCTAGTTGTAGAGGTTAATAAATTGGCAATGTGGTTGAAAGAAAACGGAAGGATTATGGGCTCTGTAGGAGGAAAAGGTTGAGATTGAACTTGGAGGAGGTTAAAAGGATGGGACAACATTGAGGACCAAAGGACCTGTATTATACCGTAGTGTTCTATGTTCTGTCCCACAGTTACCAAATTTTTGATGAGACCTTTCATACGCTAAAGGTGAGCTCTCGACCTTGCCATAGTCCATGCACTTCATCTGACCACTTGCCCTGTACATTCTCCATAACCGTGACTCTGGTTAATCGAGACACATCGGGACCAGTTACATTTTGGTCCAATTACGCACTGCCCCAATTAGCCAAAGTTTCATGGAAATAGTTTAAAAGATATATAAAAAAACTAACTATCATGTAATTGAGCAACAAATTATGTATTTAAATGAAATACAGAACAAATTAAAACACTACCAATATCATCTTGTACATCTTTACTGGTTTACTGTTACACAGACTGAGGCACTACAGTACTAAATAACTGTGTATCAGATTCAGAATCACAGGGAACAGTCATTCCCCCTGCAATTGGTACTGGTTTACTGTTACACAGTCTGGTGCACTACAGTACTAAATAACTGTCAGATTCAGAATCAGGTGTATATATAGTTGAATTAAACAAGTAGTGAGGTAGTGTTGAAATCACAAGCATGAGAAAGTCTGCAGATGCTGGAAATCCAAGCAACACACACAATATGCTGGAGGAACTCAGCAGGCCAGGCAGCATCTATGGGAAAGAGTAAACAGTTGACATTTCAGGCCGAGACCCTTCATCAGGACTGGGGTTCACAGGTAGTGTTCATGGGTTCAATGTCCATTCAGAAATCAGATGGCAGAAGGGAAGAAGCTGTTCCTGAATCATTAAGTGTGCACTTTCAGGCTCCTGCACCTCCTTCCTGATGGTAGCAATGAGAAGAGGGCATGTCCTGGGTGATGGGGGTCCTTGATGGGCACCCCCCTTTCTGAGGTATCGCTCCTCGAAGGTGTCCTGGATAAAACAGAGGCTAGTCCCCATGATGGAGCTGACTAAGTTTACAACTCTCTGCAGCTTAAAATAAATGAAAGGAATCCCAGCTATTTTCCTGGTTAGCATATGTTCATTAAGAGTTGTCCCAAATAAGCCCCTGTCCCAATAAACTGATGGCCAATTAACCAGAATTCACTGTATTCTGTTTTTTTTTGAAAATTCCTTTGATTATATGTATCGTCTGATCTGCCTGAATGGCACACTAAACAAAAGCCTTATACTGTGCCCCAGTCTGCATAACAGAAAGCCAGTACCAATTGCAGGGGGAATGACTGCTCTCTGTGATTCTGAATCTAATACACAGTTATTTAGTACTGTAGTGCCTCAGTCTGTGTAACAGTAAACCAGTACCAATTGCAGGGGGAATGACTGTACCCTGGGCGAGCAAATTGTAGAACTGGCAATATCAGAGTTCAGACCTACATATGGAGAAAGCTTCTTTCGATTTGCAAGAGTTTGAGGGATTTAGGGCTTTCCTCTTTGGAGCAAAGGAGAATAGGAGGTGCCTTGATGGAGGTGTACAAGATGATAAGACTGGACAGATCAAGTAGACAGCTAGGGTAGAAATGGCTAATACGAGGGGGCATAATTTTAAGTTGTTTGGAGGAAGGCAAAGGAGGGGATGTCAGTGAGAGAGGGTGGTGGGTGTGTGGAACACACTGCCAGGGGTGGTGGTAGAGGCCAATACGTTAGGGGCATTTAAAAATACTTAGATAATACTACAGAAAGGATGCAGGGGAGATTTACAAGGATGTTGCCTGGATTGGGGAGCATGCCTTATGGGAATAGGTTGAGTGAACCTAAGTTCTATGTATTTAAGCATCACCAGTTTCCCTTTCGCTGGGCCAAACTGTCACAGCTTCTTCACCACTGCTGTTCAGTTGTAGCCCGGAGAAAGGCTAACTACCCAGAGGGATTTCTGCCTGGATTTTCTCCTGCTCAGGGATGGGCTCACCTTCATTAGGCCCGACAGCCCGTTCAGAAATCCTGCCAGCTGCTTCCCCCCCTGTAATCCTGCAAAATCGGCTCAACAAACCAGTCTCTGCTAATCAGCGTGGGAGTCTGTCCCTACAATCACAGTCTTCACCCCCAGGCTTGGAACTTAACCTCCAGGGCATCTCCATAAAGTGCGCACTGGAGAATTAACCCTTCACGCACCATGAGTGCAGAGTGGCCATCAGAGCAGAATTAGGCCCTTTGGCCCAGTGAGTCTGCTCCGTCATTGAATCACGGCCAGATTTCTTCTCAGCCTCATCCTCCCACCTTCTCCCAAAGACCCTCAGCAATCAGGAATGTATCAGTCTTGTTATTCTTCTCCTCACCTTGTGGCGCATCGAGCGGCAATTTTGCCGTTTCTTTAGCATTTATCTGGGGTTTTTTTTGCGAGACGGAGTTGCCAGCTCAACACTCAACCCAGCACGGATGGAGAGTGTGCAAGGACCTGGCCGGATTTGAACCCGGGACCACTCGACTCAAAGTCTGGTCTGGATGCCACTGCACCACCTGCCAGCTCAAACCTATCAGTCTCTGCCTCAAATATACCCAATGCCATGCCCGCCACAGCCACCTGTGGTAAATAATTCAAGAGATTCACCACCTGCTGGTTGAAGAAATTCCTCCTCAATTCCTTTCTAAAGGGACATCCCTCTGAGACTGTTTTCTCTGTTCCTAGACTCCCAAACTATAGGAAAAATCTTCTCCATGTCCAATCTATCAACGCTTTTCCATATTTCATAGGTTCCAATAAGATGCGCCCCCACTCCTTCATTCTTCTGGACTCCAGTGAGCCCAGAGCCATCAAACGCTCCTCACACATTAACCCTTTCATTCCCGGAATCTCATGCACCTCCTCTGGACCGACTCCAATGCCAGCACACCCCTCCTTAGATATGGGGTTCACAGTGTGGTCGGACCAAAGCATCATCAAGTTGTTTGTTGTGTTTATTGCTGTACGGGATATGTGGGTGAATGTGTGAGTCACTCTTACGTGATCAGTGAAAGTTGAGAGAATTAGGACTTCACAAGTGTTACGCGGGTAGTTATTCGCAGAAATGCCCAACCCACTATTAACACATTTGTGTCCGTGACCTAACCAGTCATGTGGATAGCACATTACTCTAAACATAGTCAGTATAAAGGCACTCTCTAATACTTGATGTGGATCAGTTTAATCCTATGGCAATGCATTGTCAGTATCTTTCATCTTTAATTTCTCTGCCTGGCCTGCTGAATCCCTCCAGCATTCTGTGGGTGCTGCTCGAAGGTCCAGCAAGTATCAGATCTGTCTTGGCTGGTGACACATTTTGACACACTTGGGCGTCATGGTAGTGCAGCAGTGAGCATAATGCTAAGACAGCTCCAGCGACCCTGGTTCAATTCCTGCCAAGGTCTGTAAAGAGTTTCTATATTCTCCCCGTGACCACATTGGTTTCCTCCGGGTGCTCTGGTTTCCTCCCACATTCCAGTGGTGTACACGTATGAGGTTAATTGGTCACATGGGCGTAACTGGGTGAAGCGGGCTTGTTGGGTTTGAAGGGCCTGTTACCTAGAGGGTGCTGGGATCATGTGGGATCTTGCAGTTCTCATCCATAGTTCCCTCCGTGCAGGTTACTACGGTGGTTAACGTGGCGTATGCTGTGTTGCCTTCTTTAGTCAGGAAGCCAGGAGGTATTGTTACACCTCACCTGGAGTATTGCGTCCAGTTCTGGTCATCGCGGTGTAGGAAGGCTGTGGAAGGACCAGAGAGAGTACAGCGAAGATTTACAAAGGATCCTGCCTGGATTAGAGAGCATGGTTTGTGAGGATAGGCTGAGTGAGCGAGGGCTTTTCTCTTCGGAGTGAAGTAGGAGGACAGGTGACTGATGATGAGGGATATAGATTGAGTGGACAGCTAGAGCTTTTTCCCAGGGCAGAAATGCTAATGCAAGAGGGTATAACTTTAAGGTGATTGCAGGAAGGTATAGGGTGATGTCAGAGGTACTAATTCTTTTAACGGGGAGAGTGGTGGGCACACAGAACGCCCTTCTGGGGATCTTGACAGAAGCAGATACACTGGAGACGTTTAAGAGACTCTTAGATAGGCACATGGGTAACAGAAACAAAATGGAGGCTATGTATGGGGGACGGGTTAGATGAATATTAGTAGTTTAAAATGTTGGCGCAACATTGTGGACTGAAGGGTTCGTACTGTGCTGTAATATCTATTTCTTTATTTAGAGATAGAGCGAGACACACCTCCCAGCAACCCCCGACTTAACCCTCGCCTAATCACGGGACAACTTACAATGACAAGTTAACCTACCAACCAGTACATCTTTGGATTGTGGGAGGAAACTGGAGCACCCGGAGGAAACCCTCGGGTCACGGGAGAAGGTACAAACTCCTTACAGACAGCGGCAGGACCATGTTCTACCACCTATGTTCTAAGGTTTATGAAAGGAAGGCAAAAGTGTTGCGATTCTCAGGGAACTGTGCACTTGGACCCCTGGGGAGACGTTGTCGCCTAGGTGCAGTGTGAATGTAGGGAAATGTCTCCCAACTGAAAAATGGCTCAAGCGTACTGCGGGAAAAAAAATCAGCTGTGTGAACTCAGAAAGGTGACTGATGTTGAAAGGGTATTTTTACACTCGTTAAACGGACAGCTTAACGATTAACCTTCACTGTCAAGTGGAAGGGCAAGAGGCTCAGGCAGTGAACGGATTGAACAAATATACTATTATCTGCTTTAAAACCATCAAGGCTGAAGGAAAGGTTAATAACTACAGGCACAAGGCTCAACAGCTGGGGAAACGAAAGTCTTCAATTACGGAGAGGAAAATTAGTATTTCTTATTGTTCGAGTTTAATTCTCATTCAACCGTACGTGAATACCCATGAATACAGCCAAATGAAACAGCATTCCGCCAGGGCCAAGGTACAAAACGCAGGCCCAACAGCCATACACAGCACAAGGCACATTTAGCACATGTAAGATAGCAGTGAACATACAGTCATACTAAAAAATATTTAGCTCAACTCACTGAATCCATTGATGTTGCCAGCAAGAACAAGTTCGCAGACGAACACAGTCCTGCTTGTCCTTCACCAGGCAGACGCTGGAGGCCAGCCCCTCGTCCAGCACGGACGTCACGCCGCACGGCCTCTGGCATCCCCTCTCCTGGCGGCTCAAACAGACGACACCGCAGCCCAAGGCCCAGTCTGCACTGCGACTGAGGCCACGCAGCTGCTCTGCCGTCACTCTTGCCAATGGACCAGTGAATCAGACTTACAGTATCCTACATTATCGATGTCCAGCAGGGTCTTGCGATCGGGAAGAAAAGACATTATAGTGATGCAGGTCATCAGGAATGTAGAGTAGGAAAATTCCTTTCCTTAGTAGGGGTTCCCAACCTGAGGTGCTCAGACCCCTCGGTTAACGGTAGGGGGCCATGGCATATAAAAGGTTGGGAGCTCTGGCTTAGTGAAACTAAGGATCTGAGGATGAGCTGCTACCTGGGCAACAGCTTGCTCTGCATATCGTACTGCCCAGCTTGTGTATCTAGACAGCTAGGACACAACATCCATGGTCCACCCTGACCAACAGAGGCCTCTCCATATTCTAAATTATAGACATTTTTTATGTATCACCCTGTGCTGCTGCTGGGTGTCGTGCTGGAGATGCGTCTCTACCAAAGGAGGTGTAAGGTGCTCCTTCCCTCCGCTAGCCTGCAGGTCACCCTCGGGCAAGGTGTAGCACCTGCTTAGGCCCCCGATCAGGGTCACATGAAGCCATGGGAGCAGCCGGTGCAGATCACAAGTCCTGGTTATGCGACTGCTGACACCAGGCTGACAATCTCTAAAGAGTATTGACGATGGGCAGGGGTCACCCTTCTTGTACAGACTCTGCCCAGAAGAAGGCAATGGCAAACAAATTCTGTAGGAAAATTTGCCAAGAGCAATTATGGTTATGGAAAGACCATGATCACCCCTGTCATGCGACAGGGTGCATAATGATGATGTCATACCACCTGGTACATAATGATGATGACAAGTTTCATGACATATTATCAGTGATAATAAACCTGATTCTGATTCTCTGGAAATGTACGGCTCGTCCTCACTAGATATGATGAAAATTTGCTCTGTAGCCAGCAAACTTCAGTTGAAGTACTTTTCGCAGAATGGAAATGCCCTTGGGGTGAAGTAAGAGGGTTAATGTTCCCTGGCTGCCTCAGAGTAGACAGAGGTCTCTTTAGAATAAAGATGAATCATGAAAGGCCGAGTCAAAGTGGACATGAAGAGGGTGATTCCTGCAGTGGGGGAGTCCAGGACCAGAGGGCACAGCCTCAGAATTGAGAGATGTCCATTTAGAACAGAGTTGAGGAGGAATTTCTTTAGCCAGAGGGTGGTGAATCTGTGGAATTCATTGCCACAGGGAGCTGTGGAGACCAAGTCACATACTTAAAGTAGAGTTTCATAGGTTCTTGATTAGTAAGGGTGTCAAATGCTATGTGGAGAAGGCAGGAGAATGGGGTTGAGAGGGATAATAAATCAGCCATGATGGAATGGCGGAGCAGATTCGGTGGGCCAAATGGTCTAAACCTGCTCCTGTGTCTTACGTCTGCCCTTGAGACCTGCACCCTGCTGAAATCCTGTCTGAGGTGTTGGTGATAGGTGAACTGGGCCACTATGGGAATTACCTGCCGTGCAGTGACGTCTGCAGGGATCTTCGAGGTTAAGCTGGATTGAAGCACAGAGGGAGACTCAGTGACATACATAAACACAGGAGATTCTGCAGACGCTGGAAATCCAGAGCAACACACGCAAAATGCTGGAGGAACTCAGCAGGTCAGGCAGCATTAACGGAGGGGAATAAACAGACAGTGTTTCAGAGCAAGACCCTTCATCAGGACTGGGGAGGGAGGGGAAAGAAGTACCACTGGCAGGTGAAGGTTGGTGGGTGGGTGGGAGAGAGTCACATGACTCTTTTTATTTACAAACTTTTATTCAAACTACAAAACAGTCAACAATAGTCAGGGCTTCAGAAACTATCCACATTTTCAAATTAAAGTATGATTGTGACGATCTACAACATATACTGCAGTGCCCAGTGTTCCTGGAAATCTCCCCATGCTGCCCTCGAATGACAGGTGCTCCTTCTCCAAAGACACCCAGGCCCAGACGTAACCCCGGAGAAGGGACAAGAGATGAGCTTGGGCAGAGTCCTCGACTGCCTGCTGCCTGGACTGGTGAATGGGCAGCTTGGTGAAGCTCAAGAGCAAACTGACTGGGAGATCCGCAAGCAACCCATTCCCTTTTCTGAGGCACTGCGTCATCCATCCCTTTCATAATGCCAACGGCTACATCTCCTTAGTTCTTTAAACCGCAACCCCCACCCCACCGGTCCCACACTCCCCACAGTTCTGTTCAGTGCTCTACTTCTTTTCACTATTTTTGTGTGTGACGCTAGGTCAGACTCCTAATTGGGCCACTTGTACGATAGGATAGTCTCACTAGCAAGGCTGATTGAATTGGACATGGATAAAGCAGCCAGCGTAACCCAGCCTGGGCATTCTCTCTTCTCCCCTTTCCCATCAGGCAGAAGATACAAGAGGCCTAAAGGCACATCACACTGGGCTCAAAGACATTTTCTATCCCATTGTTGTCAGACTCTTGTACAAAGAAATACACTCTTGGCCTCACAATCTACCTCGTTGTGATCTTCCATTTCATGGTTTGCCTGCACTGAACTTTCTCTGTAACTTCTACACTTTATTCTACATAAGGAGGTGTAGGGCACTCATTCCTTCCCTCTGCAAGCCTGCAGGTCACCCTTGGGCAAGGTGTAGCACCTGCTTAGCCCCCGATCAGGGTCATGTGAAGCCGTGGGAGCAAGTGGTGGATGGTCGTATGAGCAGCCGGTGCAGATCACAAGTCCTGGTTATGCGACCACTGACAACAGGCAGACAATCTCTGAAGAGTATTGATAATAGCTGGGGTCACCCGTCTTGTAAAGACACTGCCCAGAAGGCGGCAATGGCAAACCACCTCCGTAGAAAAATTTGCCAAGAATAATCATGGGCATGTCCCCGATCGCCTATATCAAATCATGATATGCCACATAACGAGCAATCCTCAATGCACTGTGTCATGATTTAATCCATATAAACAGTACGCAAGATAAGCTTTTCACTGTATCTCCATACCTGTGAGAATAATAAACCAATTCCAATACCAATACAAAGGTCAGGACTCAAGAGATTCTGCAGATGCTGGAAGCCTTCAGCAACTCCCACAAAACACTGGAGGAGCTCAGCAGGTCAGGCAGCGTCCACGGAGGGGAATGAACATTTTGGGCCAACCTTCTGATGGTGGCAATGAGAAGAAGTCGTGTCCTGGAGGTTGCTGGCTCACGATGGATGAGGCATTCCCTACTGAAGATGTCCTTGATGTGGGATAAGACATCACAGGGATTAGTAAAGAGAATCATAGCAGCTGTGATTGGGGGTAATATGCTGGCAGTTTAGGACAATGTTCTCTCTAACTTCTCTTACATCCGCGCGCACCAACCATTGCCCTGAGCAGGAACTTTTTATACGGCCCGAAAACTGTGCAGCACTTTAAATGCCTTATTTGTAATATGCATACTGTGAATGTTTAGAATGAAAATGGGAACAATACATACTTTTGATTTTATTTATTAATTGGAGGATATAATGAAATCACTATAACAAAGATAATCTCACACGTTTTGTAAACTTTTTCTCGTCTGTCTTTATTCCAGATGCGTGGCAACAAAGGCAATGCGCACAAGAGCGTTTCAGTCACTGTGTGGCCGTGCACTCCCGCAGCTTAAAGGGGCAATCAAGTTTATTGTCGTATGCAGAGGTACAGGTAAGCACAGGTGCAATGGGAAATGGACCCGCAGCACCGTAAACGTGGATCTCAGGTTGAAGTCTAAATCCTGGGAGTAAATACAATGCTAATGATCACGATTGGGATTTAATTGCACTGTGATCCATAAGGAGTTTGTACATCCTCCCCATAACTGTGTGGGTTTCCTCCCAGTTTCCAAAGATGTACAGCTTAAGGTTAGTGAGTGGTGGCCATGCTGTAATAATGTTACTGCAAATGGTAATACTGTACTGCACTTGATGGGCTGAATGGCCTGCCTCTTTGTCAGCAGGGAATATGAGAGGAAGCTTTGTAAGAATTATCCCTTCCTAATTCCAGATCTTGGTTACCCACCCCTGGCAGTTTTGGCAGAGACCTGCTAACGCACATCGTCTGCTAAGTGACCGAAATATGTGTGTGAGCATTCATATCAAAAGTGAAATATTTTTGCTTTTTAAACTCCAGTTTTGACAAGTATTTTTATAGCTGCCATTCCAGACGTTTGAAATGTTAAGGACTTCTTGTGGCAACTAAATCAGACTGAGTGTTGGATCAGCAGATGTCAAGTATCATCTTGTAATGAGTAATGTGTTGTTTCTGGCTGGGCCGGTAATCTCTGCAAACATTTATTTATTCCAACAAAGAAAATATATCTACCAGCAAAACTGAAATTCTTAGGATTTCTGATTTAACGGGTGTGTTAAATTCCCCTGCGATTAGAGTCAGAATCAGAAACAAGTTTACAAACTGTGGTTAGACCACACTTGGAGAATTGTGTTCCGTTCTGGACACCTCATTATAGGAAGGATGTGGAGGCTTTAGAGAGGGTGCCGAGGAGATTCACCGGGATGCTCCCTGGATTAGAGAGGGTGCAGAGGAGATTGACCAGGATGCTGCCTGGATTAGAGAGGGTGCAGAGGGGATTCACCAGGATGCTGCCTGGATTAGAGAGGGTGCAGAGGAGATTTACCAGGATGCTGCCTGGATTAGAGAGGGTGCAGAGGAGATTCACCAGGATGCTGCCTGGATTAGAGAGGGTGCAGAGGAGTTTGACCAGGATGCTGCCTGGATTAGAGAGGGTGCAGAGGTGATTCACCAGGATGCTGCCTGGATTAGGGAGGGTGCAGAGGGGATTCACCAGGATGCTGCCTGGATTAGAGAGGGTGCAGAGGAGATTCACCAGGATGCTGCCTGGATTGGAGAGGGTGCTGAGGAGATTCACCAGCATGCTGTCTGGATGAGAGAGCATGTCTTATGAGGATAGGTTGAGTGAGCTGGGGCTTTTCGTTTTGGAACAAAGGAGGATGAGAGGTGACTTGATAGAGGTGTACGAGATGATAAGAGGCAGAGATCGAGTGGACAGTCAAAGACTTTCCCAGGGTGGAAATGGCTGATACAAGGGGGCATCATTTTAAGGTGATCAGAGGAAAGTATTGGGGATATGCCAGAGCTAAGTTCTTTTTTAACACTGAAAGAGGTGAATGCGAGGGGTGTGTTGCGGGCATTTAAGGAAGGAACATGGATGATCAAGAAATGGAGGGTTATATATGAGGGTAGGATGAGATTGATCTTGGTGTTGGTCCAAGGGTTGGCAGATCATTGTGGGCTGAAGAGGCTGTAGTGTGTCGTAGTGTTCTGTGTTTTATGAATATCTTTAAGGCAGAGGAAGACAGATTCTAGTTAAGTAAGGAGATGAGTAGCTACCAGGGGCAAGATGGATGACAGAGGTGGGGCTACAGTGAGATCACCCATGATCTGTCTGTTTGTTTATTGGGATACAGCGCAAAGCAGACCCCTCCAGCCCCACGACCCGCACAGCCAATAATCCCCTCCCCATTTAACCCTATTCTCATCAATGTCCAATCAACCGACTAATGGTACATCTGTGGACAGAGGGAGGGAAGTGCAAAGTTTAAAGTAACATTTATTGTCGGAGTACATTCATGTCACCACACACAACCCTGAGATTCATTTTCCTGTGGGTATACTCAGCAAATCTATAGAATAGTAACTGTAACAGGATCAGTGAAAGATCAACCAAAGTGCAGAAGACAACAAACTGTGCAAATGCAAATATAAGTAATTAGCAATAATTAACGAGAACATGAAATAACAAGACAGAGCCTTAGAGTGAGATCATTGGTTGTGGGAACACCAGAAATAGAATGAGTGTAGTTATCCCCTTTGGTTCAAGATAACTGATGGCTGAGGGGTAGCAACTGTTCCTGAACCTGGTGATGTGAGTCTGGAGGAAATCCACATCTCTGACAGGGAGGACGTGCAAACTCCTTACAGAGGATGTTGGGATTGAAATCTGGACTCCGACACCTCCAGCTAGCAAATAGCCTTGCGCAAACCGTTACGCTACCATGCCGGCCCATGATGACCTCATTAGACAGTAGAGCAGGCTCGAAGGGTCAAAAGTGCCAACTGGTACGAGCACACGAGATGGCAGTGTGTGTGGTCACGTTAATGGGCAGGAAGCAAAGCCTTCACTGAACATCACACCAACTTTGTCTCTGTGAAGTGTCAGTTGTGGACACAACCCACAGATGGAAAGTTCGAATGTTGCCTCAAACTCCCATCACACATGTACAAGCTTGTAAAACCCAACCTTAGCTGTGCCCTGCTCCACTCCTTTATTTACTCAACACATTCATCTCCTTGTTGCTGGCTTGTACATGGCTCCCTTCCAAATCTCACTGCAAACCAGCAATACATCTCATTCTGAATAACAAGAGCATTTCACCCTTGTCTTTTCTCTGGATTCAATCTTTATCGTACAGCACAAAGACACCACGGGCAAGAAAGCTCATCAGAGCCTCTACTTCCTCAGGAGGCAAATAAGTTCGGTACTTGGGTGGTGAGAGCGTGGAACGAGCTGCCAGTGGAAGTGGTGGATGCAGGTTTGATTGAAATGTTTAATAGAAGTTTGGATAGGTACATGGATGGGAGGGATCAGGAGGTCTATGGTCCACTGGCAATTCGACAGGACTAAGCAGAATAACAGTTCAGTATGGACTAGATGGGCTGAAGGGCCTGTTTCTGAGCTGCAGTACTCTATGGCTCTATGAATTCAGCTCTGGAATATTGCCCAACAACATTTCAGACATCACAGAAGGCAATGATACATTATTTACTGCAACTTCGCATTGGGAGGGCGTGAGTCATAGTGCCAGTGGTTATGAAGTTTCTTGGTTGTCACGGAGAACACTGAGGTAATAGAACATGATGAATAATGCCACAGAACTGCCCCCCCCCCCCCATAGCCTTTAGAGCAGAACTGTTTTTGAAAACTTGGAAAATCTACAGTTTTCTGTCGTAAAACTGCATGTTGCACCAATACAGTTGGTGGGCCCCTGTGCGCCAGGAGCCAGTCCCAGCAGAGGGTCCCGGCATGAACGTCGACTGTTATGGAAAGGCCTCAATAGAGTGTGCACTCAATGGGTATTTCCTCTGGTGGGGGAGTCCAGGAGCAGAGGGCATGACCTCAGAATAGAGGGACATCCCTGTAGAACAAAGATGAGGAGGAATTTCAAAGATGAGAAAACCTTCAGATGCTGGAAATCCAAGCAACGCACACAAAGCCCTGGAGGAACTCAGCAGGTCAGAAACATCTGTGGAGAAGAGTAATCAGTCAACGTTTCGGGCTGACACATTTCATAAGGACTAGAAAAAATAGATGAGAAGTTAGAGCAAGAAGGTGGGGGAGTGGAGGAAGAAGTACAAGGTGGCAGGTGATAGGATGGCTGGAGAAGGGGGAATCTTATAGGAGAGGGTAGAAGACCATGGAAGGAAGGGAAGGTGGAGGAGCACCAGAGGAAGGAGATGGGCAGAAGAAAATAGGAATGGGGAATGGTGAAGGGAGGCAATTACTGGAAGTTCGAGAAATCAATGTTCATACCATCAGGTTGGAGGCTACCCAGATGGAATATAAGGTGTTGTTCCTCCAACCTGAGTGTGGCCTCATCGTGGCAGTAGAGGAGGCCAATGAAAGAAATGTCAGAATGAGAATGCGAAGTAGAATTGAAATGGATGGCCACCTGGAGATCTCACTTTCTTCTGGCAGATGGAATGCAGGTGCTCGGTGAAGCAGTCCCCCAAACTACATCAGGTCTTACAGCAGGCCACACCAGGAGCACTGGATGCAGTAGATGACCCCAACAGACTCACAGGTGAAATGTTGCCAACCTGGAAGGACGGTTTGGGGCCCTAAATGGTAGTGAGGGAGGAGGTGTAGGGACAGGTACCTAGCCCATCACCTCCCTCTGGTGCTCCTCCCCCCTTCCCTTTCTTCTGTGGTCAATGGCTTGTACTTCTTCCTCCCCTCCCCCACCCTCTTGCATCCTTTTTCCCCAGTCCTGATGAAGGATCCCGGCTCGAAATGTTGACCATTGACTCTTCCATAGACGCTGCCTGGCTTGCTGAGTTCCTCCAGCATTTTGTGTGTGTTGAGGAATTTCCTTAGCTGGAGGGTGGTGAATGCGAGGAATTCATTGCCACAGATGGCAGTCGATGCCAAGTCGTCGAATATATTTCAAGTAGAGGTTGATTCATCAGTAACAGCATCAAAGGTTATGAGGAGGAGACAGGAGGAGAGGATTGAGAGGGAAAATACATCAACATTGAGCGAATGCAGAGCAGATCCTTTGGAGCAAAAAGCCTGACTGTGCGGCTAAGCACGCTGCGGCACCATATTCAGGTTTGCTGATGACTCCACTGTTGTGGGCTGAATCAAGGATGGTGATGAATCAGCATGTGAGAAGGAGATTGAAGATCTGGCTGAGTGGCGCCACAACCACAACCTCTCACTCAAATGTCAGCAAGACTAAGGAGCTGATAAATAAACCAGGGGTCCATGAGCCAGTTCTCATTGGAGGATCAGAGGTGGAGAGGATTAGGGACTTTAAATTCCTTGGTGTTATTATTTTGAAGGACCTGTCCTGGGCCCAGCGCATAAATACAATTGCAAAGGAAGCATGGCAGCATATATATCTCCTTAAGAATTTGTGGAGATTCAGCATGACATCTAAAACTCTGACAAACTTCTATAGATGTATGGTGGAGAGTGTATTGACTGGCTGCATCACCACCTGGTATGGAAACACCAACGCCCTTAAACAGAAGATCCTGTGAAATGTAGTGGATACAGTCCAGACAATCACGGGTAAAGCCCCCCCAACCATTGAGCACATCTACACAATATCTTTTTGCTGGAAAGTTGCATCCATCATCAGAGATCCTCACCACCCAGGCCATGCTCTCTTCTCACTACCGCCATCAGGAAGAAGGTACAGGAGCCTCAGGACTCATGTAACCAGGTTTAAGAACAGTTACTACCCCTCAACCATCAGAGATAACTGCACAACTTAATTTGCCCCATCATTGAAATTTTCCAACTGCCAATGGACTCACTTTCAAGGACTCCTCATCTCATGTTCTCGATATTTATTGCTTATTTTCATCATTATGTCCCCACAATTAAGCACACCTACAAGGAGCACTGCCTCAAGAAAGCAGCGTCCATCCTTAAGGACACCCCCACTATCCAGACCATGCTCTCTTCTCACTGCTGCCATTGGGAAGGAGGTACAAGAGCCTTAGGTCCCACACCACTAGGTTCAGGAACAGTTATTACCCCTCAACCATCAGGTCCCACACCACCAGGTTCAGGAACAATTATTACCCCTCAACCATCAGGTCACACACCACCAGTTCAGGAACAGTTATTACCCCTCAACCATCAGGTCCCACACCACCAGGTTCAGGAACAGTTATTACCCCTCAACCATCAGGTCCCACACCACCAGGTTCAGGAACAGTTATTACCCCTCAACCATCAGGTCCCACACCACCAGGTTCAGGAACAGTTATTACCCCTCAACCATCAGGTCCCACACCACCAGATTCAGGAACAGTTATTACCCCTCAACCATCAGGTCCCACACCACCAGATTCAGGAACAGTTATTACCCCTCAACCTTCAGGTCCCACACCACCAGGTTCAGGAACAGTTATTACCCCTCAACCATCAGGTCCCACACCACCAGGTTCAGGAACAGTTATTACCCCTCAACCATCAGGTCCCACACCACCAGATTCAGGAACAGTTATTACCCCTCAACCATCAGGTCCCACACCACCAGGTTCAGGAACAGTTATTACCCCTCAACCATCAGGTCCCACACCACCAGATTCAGGAACAGTCATTACCCCATAACCATCAGGTCCCACACCACCAGGTTCAGGAACAGTTATTACCCCTCAACCATCAGGTCCCACACCACCAGATTCAGGAACAGTTATTACCCCATAACCATCAGGTCCCACACCACCAGATTCAGGAACAGTTATTACCCCTCAACCATCAGGTCCCACACCACCAGGTTCAGGTTCAGTTATTACCCCTCAACCATCAGGTCCCACACCACCAGGTTCAGGGACAGTTATTACCCCTCAACCATCAGGTCCCACACCACCAGGTTCAGGTACAGTTATTACCCCTCAACCATCAGGTCCCACACCACCAGGTTCAGGAACAGTTATTACCCCTCAACCATCAGGTCCCACACCACCAGGTTCAGGAACAGTTATTACCCCTCAACCATCAGGTCCCACACCACCAGGTTCAGGAACAGTTATTACCCCTCAACCATCAGGTCCCACACCACCAGGTTCAGGAACAGTTATTACCCCTCAACCATCAGGCTCCTGAACCAGTGTGGATAACTTCATCCAGCTCAACTCTGAACCGATTCCACAACCTATACTCTCACCTTTAAGGACTCCACAAATCATGTTCTCTGTATTACTTGTTTGCCTGCCTTTTCTTTGCAAAGTTTGTCTTCTTTTCCACATTGTTAGTTTTTGTTAATCTTGGTTTGTGTGTAATTTTAATCAATTCTATTGTATTTCTTTGTTCTACTGTGAATGCCTGCAAGAAATGAAGGCCATAAACATGCACTCAGTTGTCACTTTATTAGCTACACCTGTACGCCTATGCGTTTATGCAAACATCTAATCAGCCAATCACGAGGCAGCGACTCAATGCATAAAATGCAGACCTGGTCAAGAGGTTTCGTTGTTGTTCAGACCAAACACCAGAATGAGGAAGAAATGTGATCCAAGTCTCTCTGACCGTGGAATGATTGTTGGTGCCAGACAGGGTGGTTTGAGTATCTCAGAAGCTGCTAGTCTCCGGGGATTTTCACACACAACAGTCTCTAGAGTTTACAGAGAATGGTGTGAGAAACAAAAACACACCCAGTAATTGGAGACTATGGGTGAAAACACCTTGTTAATGAGAGAGGTCAGAGGAAAACGGCCAGTCTGGTTCAAGCTGACAGGAAGGCGACAGTAACTCAAACAACCACACGTTACAACAGAGGTGTGCAGAAGAGCATCTCTGAATGCACAACACGTCGAACCTTGAAGTGGATGGGCTACAGCAGCAGATGATCACGAACATGCACTCAGTGCCACTTTTTGGGTACAGGAGACCCCTAATAATATGGCCACTGATGTATACATACAAGGACCGATTGTATGTTCATAAAGTGATGCTAGATACAGGAGTATCTGAACATTGAATCAGAATCAGTTTTAATATCACCAGCATATGTTGTGAAGCTCGTTATGCTGCTGCAGTACAGTGCAATGCTTAATAAGAATAACTAAATTACAGTAAGAAGTATATATTCTTTTAAAAGTTAAATTAAATAAGTAAAATAAAGCAAAAAGAGAGGGGGAAAAGTAATGAGCCATCCAGTGATTCTGTGATCTCTGTCGTGGAGACTGACATCAGAACGTCTCTCAGGAGGGTGAAACCTCGCACGACGACAGGTTCTGATGGTGTACCTGGTAGGGCTCCAAAAATCTGTGCCAACCAAATGGCAGGAGTATCCAAGGACATTTTCAGTCTCTCATTGCTACAGTTGGAAGTTCCCACCTGCTTCTCAAGGGCAACAATCGTACCAGTGCCCAAGAGGAGCAGGGTGAGATGCCTCAGTGACCATCGTCCAGTAGCACTCACATCAACAGTGATGAAATGCTTTGAGAGATTGGTTATGGCTAGAATTTACCCCTGCCTCAGCAAGGACCTGGACCCACTGCAATTTGCCTGTCACCACAACAGGTCTAAGGTGACTCTGACAGGAAATGATAAAGTAGCGTTGGTTGGGACAAATCAGAACATGGCTTTTACACTTCACCCATCCATTCAGAGACGTGAATGAAATTTAAAGTGTGGTAAAGAGAGCTCAGAACTCAATCCAACTTATTTCTTAAAAAAACCCAACTCATCTACTTTGCCAAGTATTTAGGAAAATGTTGTGTCCCACTAGAAGGGTTTAAGATAGTTTCTGCCTTTTTGAAAGCTGGCTTGCAGCCCGGATCAAATGGAAGCTTCTCTATGTTAACATGAAGATGAATTCCAGGAAACATTAAATTCTAGGAAAAGCAGTGGAGGCAAATGTAGTCTGGAATAGCACAAATGCAAACAACACTCGGAAACGTGGGCTATTGTCGGCAAAGAGCCTGCCTGTGGGATCGATATCCATTGCACGTCACGGCCTTGTACAGCCCTACAACTGAAGGCAAGGAAAGGGGGATCTATAACCCAGTCCGGGGCAGTTCAGAATCAGAATCAGACTAGACGACCTAGACGACATAAAATCTGTTCTTTTTGGGCCAGACAAAACCACAAAAAGCCAAACAGTGCAAAAAGTGTCAAAGGTCCATGTTTGTTCAGAAATCTGACAGCAGAGGGGAAGAAGCTGTTCCTGAATCATTGAGTGTGTGTCTTCAGTACTTCCTCCCTGATGGTAGCGATGAGAAAAAGACATGTTCTGGATGGTGGTAGATGCCACCTTCTGGAGGCACCATCTTCTGAAGGTGTCCTCGGTGGTGGAGAGGGTTTGTGCTTGTGTTGGAGCTGACTGAGTCCCCAGCCCACTAATGCCTCTTACAAACCTACTGAAGTCTCCATACCTGTCAAAATGATGCAGAATAATGTAATGTGAGCAGTTTGGGGCCCCTTACCTAAGAGAGGTTGTGCTGTCTCTGGAGAGGATTCAAAGGAGGTTCACAGAAATGATTCCAGGAATGAAAGGCTTGTCGTATCAGGAGAATTCGATGGCTCTGGTCCTCTTCTCTCTGGAATTCAGAAGAACGAGGGGGAAGTTCTCACTGAAACCTGTCAAGTGTTGAGAGGCCTCGACAGAGTGGGTGTGCAGAGGATGTTTCCTCTGGTGGGGGAAGGACACAGCCTCAGAATAGAGGACATCCATTTTGAATGGAGATGAGGAGGTATCTCTTTAGCCAGAGAGTGGTGAATCTGTGGAATTCATTGTCACAGGCTGCCATGGAGGCCAAGTCCTTAGGTCTACTTCTGCACCTATTGTCTATTGTATATTTAAGGCAGAGCTTGATAGGTTCTAGCTTAGTCAGGGTGTGGGGAGAAGGCAAGAAATTAGGGCTGAGAGGGAAATGGATCAGCCATGATGGAATGGTGGAGCAGACTCGATGGGCCAAATGGCCTAATTCTGCTGCTATATCTTATGGTCTTATATGTAGAAATTTGATGAACTATCTGAATGTACTAATGTGATGAGTTGATCAGTATGGGGGTATGCGTATGGCAACAGTATGGTACAGATGGACAATAACAGTACAGTAAGGGTAGCACAAACACAACAGAATGCTGAATAAAGTATGGATAGACAGGGTAAGTGCAAGGGGCTCGACGAGGTAGATTGGGAGATGAAGACTTCATCGTATCATAGATCCATTCACTGGTCTGATATCAGCAGGATAGAAGCTGTACTGGACTCTGGTCATACATCCTCTCACAATTTTGTACCCACTGCACCACAAGAGAGTCAGAAGAGAGAACGCCCGGGGTGGAAGGGATGCAGGGGCAATGCCGTGTTTGTGGTACACGTCACTTTCGTACAAAGTATGTTTTATAAGCTAGCAGGGATCCATCTGTTCTCAACAGTGTATCAGCCTGGCTTCCTGTTAGATGCAAACTCCTAAAAACAGCCTGTCTCTTCCCAACTGACTCACTTCCCATTCGAGAGAAAGGAGGGGGATAAATGGACTCAGAAAGCAAACAGGAAGAGAACTTACACTATGTACAAAGTTTCTTCCTTCTTTTCGGTGACTGTCACAGGTTTTGGGACTGATTTTGCATGTTCCAAAAATACACAAGTACCGCACGTCGACTCAGTGGTCACTTTATTTGGTGCAGCTGTACACCTGCTCATTAATGCAGATATCTAATCAGCCAATCACGTGGCAGCAACTCATTGCATAAAAGTATGCAGACATGGTCGAGGCGTTCAGTTGTCGTTCAGACCAAATATCAGAATGGGGGAAGAAATGTGATCTGTGTGACTTTGACCGTGGATTATTGGTGCCAGTTGGGGTGGTCCAGTATCTCAGAAGCTGCTGATCTCCTGGGATTTTCACCCACAACAGTCTTTAGTGTTCACAGAGGATGGTGTGAGAAACAAAGAGACAGCCAGTGAGATAACGAGAGAGGCCAGACTGGTTCAAGCTGACAGGAAGGCAACAGGAATTCGAATAGTCATGAAACTTGAAATGGACGTGCTAGAGCAGCAAAGGACTGCAGACATACACACAGTGGCCACTTTATTAGGTACCTCATAACATGGCCACTGAGTGTTCATTTTCCCCTCTCAGTCATGCTGCCATTTCCCTTTATTGTGCAGCCCAACATAAGCACTGGCAAGTTTTATTTCTTCACTCTGAGGTTTTTATGAGAGTACTGTAAATTACTTTTAGTTTAAATCAGCCCTCCTTAACACCACCAACAAAACTCCTGAGGAGCATGTGCAATTAGACTCAAAGTCATGGAAAAAAATTATTAGAAAGTAGTTTCATTCTTTCTTCCAGTATCTGTAAGTCTGTCAGAGTCATGTCCTGTATCCAGTGCTCCTGGTACAGCCTCCTCCATTGGGGATTGTCTTGTCCAGCATCTTCAAAGTGGGCAGGATTTCCCAGTGGGCAACTGTTGTAATTTCATTTCCCATTCCCATCCCGACATGTCGGTCCATGGTCTCCTCTACTACCACGATGAGGCCACTCTCAGGTTGGAGGAGCAGCAACTGATTTCTGTCTTGGTGGTCTCCAACCTACCATGAGCATCGATTTATCTGACTTTTAGTAATTTCTCTCCCCTCCCTCCTTCTCTCATTTTCCATTCCCCATTCTGGCTCCCACCTCACCCCTTCTCTTCTCCACACCTGTCCATCATCTCCCACTGATGCCCCTCCTCCTCCCCTTCCTCCCATGGTCCATTCTCCTCTCCTATCAGATTCCTTCTTCTTCAGCCCTTCCTCCACCTATCACCCCCCAGCTTCTCACCCACCCACACATTCACCTGGTCTCACCTATCACCTGCCAGCTTGTGGTCCTTACCCTCCCCCCTCCATCTCACTCTGGCTTCTACACCATTCCTTCCCAGTTCTGATGAAGGGTCTTGGCCAGAAACGTTGACTGTTTGTTCTCCTCCTCCTGATCTGCTGAGTTCCTCCAGCATTTTGTGTGTGTTGCTCTGGATTTCCAGCATCTGCAGAATCTCTTGTGACTCCAGTTTTTTTTTGCCTTTTATGTTTGTTACATCTTCCATTGCAAGTACTTTGGTGACCAGTCTAAAGTCTATGATTAGCACGGAGCAAACTGCCTTTCCCAGCGAATGTTCTAATGTTCAAAACCTGTACAGAGATCAAAGTAAATTTATTATCAAAGTATGGATATGTTACCAAATTCTACCCTGAAATTTATTTTCTGCAGGGCATTCACATGGAAAAAAAACACAATAGAGTTTCTCACTGATTTGATTTGATGCAAATGATGCGTTCGCAATGTATATTCAGTGGCAACTTTGTGAGGTACAGCAGCTCGTTAGTTCAAATATCGAATCAGCCAATCATGTGGCAGCAACTCAAAGCATGCAGACGTGGTCAAGAGGTTCAGTTGTTATTCAGACCAAACTTCAGAATGGGGAAGAAATGTGATCCAAGAGACTTTGATCGTGGAATGACTGTCGGTGCCAGATGGGGTGGTTTGAAAAACTCTTGAGCTTTTCACGCACAGAAGTCTTTAGAGTTTACCGAGAATGGAGAGAAAAGCAAAAAACATCCGGTGAGCGGCAGTTCTGAGGGTGAAAACGCCTCGTTAGTGAGGGCGGTCAGAGGAGAACGGCCAGACTGGCTCAAGCTGACAGGAAGGCGACAGCAACTCTGATAACCACACGTTACAACAGTGGTGTGCAGAAGAGCTTCTCTGAACTCACAACATATTGAACTTTGAGGTGGACGGACTACAGCAGCAGAAGACCACAAACACAAACTTAGTGGCTACTTTGTCAGGTACAGGAGGTAACTAATAAAGTGGCATCTGAGTGTATATTTCAATGTTTCGATGTACTTGTGACCAATAGAGATCATCTTGATTTACAAGAAACAGTTGTTGCCCATTTGAAAAGTTTGGCTCGCTCTGCACTCCACTTAGAATGAAATTAAATTTACCAAATTCAACCCGTTCATCTAGAAAGAGGTAATTTAACAAAATGGAAGAGAAACAGAGAACCAGATGGCCGTGGAATGGAAGTGGAGGGGGTGTGAGAGGTAGGATGGGAGGAGGAGGAGGGGGGAGGATGACTCAGAGACGGTGACAGATGGTGGCAGTGATGTGAATAGATCAGAACAGAATGGGAAGTGTGGCTCAGTCTCCGACAGTCTCGTATAACTGACCTCAGTGAGACAGATTGCAAGACAAAAATACCAGCCAGAGTTTCCTGCTCCCCGAAGGGTTCGAGCAGACATTGCTGAATAAAGATTCAATTGCAGGCACTGTTCTTTTCACCACCCCACAAGTTTTCCAGAGTGAAACAGGGTAACAACTGCCAGCTCATTTCAACGGTCACTTGCCTTGTCAAACGCACATCGAAATGTACGACGGACGACCTCTCGAAGGTGAGTGTAGGAAGGGAGATATCAGAGGTCAGTTCTTACAGAGAGCGGGAAGTGCCTGGGATATACTGCCGGGCGGCGGTAAAGTTTGCACACGGAATGCAATCCTGAGATTCACCCTCCCACAGGATCCCACAGCAACACCATGGAACCTGTTCAAGAAAACATCCAAAGTGTGGGAAAAGGGAACAAATCGCACAAATGGCAAAGAGTGAGTGAGCAACACATAGAATACCAAACACCAAACCAGGAGTCTGGTTCCATTCCGTTCAGTATCGCACCACTAGCCACGACAGGCCATAACCTACCTGTAGAGGCAAATAAGTAAGGGGCATTTAAAAGGCACATGGATTGTAGAAAAGAGGGTGGGTAATGATGGGCTAGGCAGGAGAATGGGATTGATTGGGATAATAAATTAGCCATGATGGAACGGCGGAGCAGTCTTGATGGCCCAAATGGCCTAATTCTAGACTCTTGGGCTAAGGTTTCCCAGGGTTGGAGACCCATCAGGAAGTGAATGATTTGGTGGAAAAGGGGCTTGTTTTGCTGTTGGTAATTGGTCGTTTTGTTGCTGCTAGTCTTGTTCTGTGGAGCATTGTGGCCAAGCTACTTTTAAATTTTCAAAGTTCCAAGTAGATTTTATTATCAGAGTACATTTATGTCACCATATACAACCCTGAGATTCATTTTCCTGTGGGCATACTCAGCAAATCTATAGAATAGTAACTATAACAGGATCAGTGAAAGTTGAACCGGAGTGCAAAAGACAACAAACTGCAAATACAAATATAAATAAATAGCAATAAATATTGAGAACATGAGATGAAGAGTCCTTGAAAGTGAGTCCATGGGTTGTGGGAACATTTCAATGATGGGGCAGGTGAAGTTGAGAGAAGTTATCCCCTTTGTTCAAGAGCCTGATGGTTGAGGGGTAGTGACTGTTCCTGAACCTGGGGTGGTGTGAGCCCTGAGGCTCCCGTACCTCCTTCCTGATGGCAGCAGCGAGAAGAGAGCGAGGCCTGGGTGGTGGGCATCTCTGATGGACACTGCTTTCCTACGACAACATTTTATGTGGATGTGGGAGGGCACATAACAGCCCAATGAGCCACACGGCCCAGCAACCCACCTACGCAACCCCAGCCTAATCCCGGGACAATTTACAATGACCAATTAGCCAGCACGTCTTTGGACTGTGGGTGGAAGCTGGAGCAAACCCATTTGTTCACAGAGAGACCCATACAGACTCCTTACTGATGGCATCGAAGCTGAACTGAATACTCCCAAGCTGCTTTGAGGACTCTGCAGTTTGATGTTTAATATTCTGTTTGTTATTCGCTTCTTTTTTTGCCATTTGTGCAATTTGTTCTTTTTTTTTTGCAGGTTGGGAGTTTGTTTCTCTTTGAACAGGTTCCATGGTGTTTCGTTGTTTTGTGGCTCTCTGTGGGAGGATGATTCTCCGAGTTGTGTACTGCATGTGTACTTTGATAATAAATGTACTCTGAATCTTTGAACTGCGAGTCCCCAAGCTGTAATAGTGTCGCGCCAACTGCTACCCTATTGTGGTGCCCTATGTTGGTGTCAGAATGCGTGATGACACTTGCCTCGCTCTTCCCCCCACCCCCCCAGTGATGCATTTCACCATAAGTTTCGTGTTCATGTGGCCAACAGAGTCCGAGGATGTGCCGGGGGCAGCCCGCAAGTGTCGACACGATTCTGGTGCCAACACAGCATGCCCACAACTCACTAACCCCAACCTGTATGTCTGTACGTCTTTGGCATGTGGGAGGAAGCTAGAGCACCCGGAGGAAACCCACGTGGTCACGGGGAGAACGTACAAACTCCTTACCGGCAGGGCCAGGAATTCTGGAAATTTGAGGAGGCGGCTCTGTGAGTGCGTCGCACTGTGATTTCTGCATCAAGGGCGTGTGATTTCATAATGTTTGGTTGGAGTACCGTATGGAAGCGTTAGCTAAATTATCCTGGCAGCAGTTATCACAGATACTCTGGGGCAACACGGTCTCCTTGATGTGTGAGACTAGATCAACTGTCCTCCTCTTTTAGCACTCAAACCCCTCCTAGAGGATTGTTGATCTTGCCACCACCTCTCCCCACTGACCAACCTCGCGCCCCCTCCTCTCCCCACCAAGCTTGCACCTCCACCCCTCCCAACAATTAACCTCGCGCCTCTACACCTCTTGTGCATGTGTTTCTGTGTGTATGCATGTAAGTGTGTGTCTGTGTAAATGTGTGTGTGTGTGAGTGTGTGTCTGTGTAAGTGTGTGCGTGTGTTTATGTTTCTGTGTGTGTGTGTGTATAGCTGCACCTGTCTCCGTGCACATGCATGTGTGTGTGCTTGTATGTTTCTGTGTATATGTGTGTGTACACATATTCACTCATTGGCATGTGAGTGCAGTGTGTCTGTGTGTTTTAGTTTCTATGTGCCCATGTGTGTGCTTGTATGCATGTGTGCATGTTTGAGTGTGTTTGTGTGAGTGTGTGCCTGTGTGTGTGGTGTGTGTGAGTGAGTGTATGTGTGTGTGAGTGTGTATGTGTGTGTGAGTGTGTATGTGAGTGTGTGTGTGAGTGAGTGTATGTGTGTGTGTGTCTGTGTGTGTGAGTGTGTGTGTAAATATGTGTCTGTAAGTGTGTATGTGTGTGAGTGTGTGTCTGTAAGTGTGTGGGTGTGTTTATGTTTCTGTGTGTGTGTGTGTATAGCTGCACCTGTCTCCGTGCACATGTATGTGTGTGTGCTTGTATGTTTCTGTGTATATGTGTGTGTACACATATTCACTCATTGGCATGTGAGTGTGAGTGCAGTGTGTCTGTGTGTTTTAGTTTCTATGTGGCCATGTGTGTGCTTGTATGCATGTGTGCATGTTTGAGTGTGTTTGTGTGAGTGTGTGCCTGTGTGTGTGGTGTGTGTGAGTGAGTGTATGTGTGTGTGAGTGTGTATGTGTGTGTGAGTGTGTATGTGAGTGTGTGCCTGTGTGTGTGGTGTGTGTGAGTGAGTGTATGTGTGTGTGTGTGTGTGTCTGTGTGTGTGAGTGTGTGTGTAAATATGTGTCTGTAAGTGTGTATGTGTGTGAGTGTATGTGTGTCTGTGTGTGTGTAAATGTGTGTCTGTAAGTGTGTATGTGTGTGTGTGAGAGTGAGTGTATGTCTGTGTGAATGTCTGTGTAAGTGTGTATGTGTGTGTGTGTGTGTTTGACTATTGTGTTAAGACGTTTGCACGCAACCATTAGTATCTGCATGAGGGCTGTTTCTTCTCCCCCCCCCCCTCCCCCAGTAATCTTCCATTTGCGAAGTTAGGCCTCAAGTTAAGTGTAAATTTAATCATCAGGCCTGAATAAACAGGTGCGAAAATAGAGAATGATTCAACAGAGTGACGAGGGGGGCAAGGCAGTGATGAATTTTTCAGTTGCTTTGGAAATGAGAATTGATTCAGAGAATGAAGCTCGAGTCTGGAGCTTGGCAAACACAGAGTGGGTAATACCGAAGCTTCCACAACATCACCATCAGCCATCCGCAGAGGCAAACTCAGTCCTCGATCTCCTCACCAATAGCTGGTCTGAAGTGTCCTGTCCACGTACAGACAGCAGCAAGTGACAGTATCTGAGTCACAGAGTCATACAGCACGGAAACAGGGAATTCAGCCTGTCTGGACCATGCTAACCAAGATTTCAATTCACATTTAAGTGGTGATGAAGATTAAGATAAAGATTTATTTGTTTTGTTACACATATGTTGAAACATTGAAACGTACAGTGAAATGCATCATTTGTGTTAAGGATCAACATAGTGGTGAGAACAGCCCATATGTATCGCCACACTTCTGGTGCCAACATAAGACAGGGGCGGAATTAGGCCATTCCGCCCATCAAGTCTATTCCCCATTCCATAATAGCTAATTTATTATCCCTCTGAACCTCATTCTCCTGCGTTCTCCCTGTTACCTTTGACACCCTTACTAATCAAGAACCTATCAGCCTCCACTTTAAATACACTCCATGATTTGGCCTCCACAGTTGCCTGTGATGATGAATTCAACAGATTCATCACTCTCTGGCTAAAGAAATTCCTCCTCACTTCTGTTCTAAAGAACAAAGCTGTTCTGAGGCTGTTCCGTGTGGTCCTAGACTCTCCCTCGACAGGAAACATCCTCCCCACATCCACTCCATCCAAACCTTCCAATATTCAGCAAACACGAGGAAATCTGCAGATGCTGGAAATTCAGACAACAACACACTCAAAATGCTGGTGGAACACAGCAGGCCAGGCAGCATCTATAGGGAGAAGCGCTGTCAACGTTTCGGGCCGAGACCCTTCGTCAGGACAGCCAATATTCAATAGGTTTCACTGAGATCCTCCTTCATTCTTCTAAACTCCAGCAAGTATAGGCCCAGAGCCCTCAAATGCTCCTTCTCCAATGCCAGCATATCCTTTCTTAGATAGGGGCCCAAGAATGTTCACAATACTCTAGATACAGTCTGACCAATGCCTTAGAAAGCTTCACCATTACCTCCTTGCTCTTATATTCTAATCCTCTTGAAATTAATACTAACATTACATTCTCCTTCCTTCCAACCAACTCACCCTGCAAGTTAACCTCTAGAGAATCCTGCATGAGGACCCCCAAGTCCCTTTACACATCTGATTTTTTAATGTTCTGCCTGTTTAGAAAATAGTCTCACCTTCTTCCAAAATGCAAGACCGTACAACTCCCTATACTGTATTCCACCTGCCACTTCTTGGTTCATTCTTCTAATCTGTATAAGTCCTTTTGCAATGAACACTTGTCTCTCTTTTATTCTTTATCTGAAAAAACTTTAGTGTTATATGTGGCATTGAGACTGGACCCAAATGCAGGACACAGACACTGAAGTACTAGGAACAGGACGGGACAGGTTGCAGACTGGGCTGGGGAAGCAGGACCGCAAGGAGCCTGGGGTGGACCCAGAGCCGGAGCCTTGACCCCCAACCCAGCTGAAGACATGACAAGGCCTGGGTTCTAGGAGTTGGAGACTTGGAGTTCTGGGAGTGCTTGGAGCTCAAGGCTAGAGTTTTGGGTTCTTGGAGCTCACCTCCTGGGCAGGCCACGGGACACAACCCGACAGAGGCCACGGGACACAACCCGACAGAGGCCACGGGACACAACCCGACAGAGGCCACGGGACACAACCCGACAGAGGCCACGGGACACAACCCGACAGAGGCCACGGGACACAACCCGACAGAGGCCACGGGACACAACCCGACAGAGGCAAGGAACAGGAAGGGACAGAACCAACCGTAGGGTCGCGGCAATCAGCCTGGCTTATCCAACAGAGGCAAGGGACAGGAAGGGAGCTCGGTCTGGGGTGACTCCAGGACTCAAGGCGGACAGTGACCTCAGCGGGCTACAGAACAGCCACATTCATAATTCACTGAGTGTACTAGCCTTCCACCGGTGGGTTACTCCGAGCAGAGACTGACAAGACAACCCCCCCAACTACACTCAATCCCAGAGCCACTTATATTCCCAGCCAACAAGATGAGCATCAGGTGCAAATGCGTGAGCCCAACCGAAACAAGGGACAGTCGGAGGACCCGGAGTCCACTGACTGGATCGTGAACGGGAATGCGGACTTCGGACCGGACCGTGACATTTAGGTATCTTTGATTCTATTGGTCAGCTTATCTTCCTTTCTCTCCTTATGGCTTTTTTAGCTGCCTTCTGTTGGTTTTTAAAAGCTTCCCAGTCATCTACCTTTCCATTGATTTTTGCTCTATACTCTCTCTGTTCCTTTTATGCTATCTTGGACCTCCTTTGTCAGCCTCACCCTCCCTTTAGAATACTTCTTCATCTCTGTCCCGTGCCTTCCGAATTGCCGCAGAAACTCCAGCCATTGTTGTTCTGCTAGTGTCCCTTTGCCCAGCTCCTCTCTCGAGCCTCTGTAATTCCTTTCACTCCACTGTAACACTGATACATCTGACTTTATTCAAACTGCAGGGTAGGTTTTTTTCACACTATGATCACTGCTTCTGAAGGGTTCCTTTACCTTAAACTCCCAAATCAAATTTGATTCATTACACAACACCAAATCCGGAATTGTCTTTCCTCTACTGGGCTCAACCACAAGCTGCTCTGAAAAATTAAAGTGTAGGCAATCTACAAATTCCCTCCCTTGGGATCCAGCACAGCTTGATTTTCCTCATTTATCTGCATATTTAAATCCCCCTCCCCCATTACTTTTGCAACATTGCCCTTTTGACGTGGTTTTTCTATCTCCCCTTGTAATTCGTAGCCCACATCCTGGCTACCGTTTGGAGGCCTGTATATAACTCCCATTAGGGTATTTTTACCCTTGTGGTTTCTAAACTCTACCCACAAGGATTCTACATTTTCCAATCCAATGTAACCCCTTTCTAATGTTTGATTTCATTTTTTGCCAACAGAGTCACTCCACCCCCTCTGTCTATCTGCCTGTCTTTTCAGTACACAATAATCTTTCAAACACGGCTCTGCAATACCCACAGTGTTATACCTGCTGATCTAACTGCACTACAAAATCATCTGCCTTATTCCGTATACTGTGTGCATTCAAATATATCACCTTCGGCCCTTTATCTGTCACCCTTTTCAATCTGCCCTCATGTTACACTTCAACTCAGCCCACTAACTGCAGTTTTACCCTTCCTTGTAGTCTCACTACACACTGCCTCTACTTGTGTACTCAGCCCTAACACTCTGGTTCCCACCGCCCTGCCGAGTAAGTTTAAATCCTCCCCAACAGCTCCAGCAAACCTGCCCGCAAGGATACCGGTCCGCCACAGGTTCATGTGCAACCCGCCCTTTTAGTACAGGGCTTAACTTCCCCAGAAGAGATCCCAATGATCCCGAAATGAGAACCCCTGCCCCTTGCACCAAGTCCTCAGCCATGAATTCACCTGCCAGATCATCCTGTTCTTGCCCTCACTGGCACGTGGCACAGGCTGCAATCTAGAGTTTACTACCCTGGGGGTCCTGCTGTTCATATATCTACTTAATCCCCTATATTCTCTCTCTCTCTCTCTCTCTCTCTCAGGACCTCCTCCCACTTCCTTCTTATGTCATTGGTGCAGAAATGTACCAAGGCTTCTGGCTGCTCCCCCTCCCCCTTTAGAATGCTGTGGACCCGACTCGGGACATCCCTGCCCTGGTATCTGGGAATACCATCCAGGTGTCTTGTTCACAATCACAGACTCTGCTGTCTGCTCCCCTAACCGTGGAATCCCTCATCACTACTGCAGTCCTCTTCTTCCCCCTTCCCGTCTGAGCCACAGAGCCAGACTCAGTGTCCGAGATCTGTTTGCTGCAGATCGTTTCTCTCCCCACCAACAATATCCAAAGCAATGTACTTATTAAAGAGGGGAATGGCCCCAGGGGTATTCTGCACTGGCTGCCTATTCCCTTTCCCTCCCTTAACAGTCACCCAGATACCTGTCTCCTGAAACTTAGGGGAACCTCCCCATAGCTCCTATCTATCACTTCCTGAGCCGAAGGTCATCGAGGTGGAGCTGCATTTCCTTGACCCAGTCTCTAAGGAGCTGCAATTTGGTGCACTTGGTGCAGGTGTGGTTATCGGGGAGACTGCAGATCTCTCAAAGTTCCCACATCTCACACAAGGAACATACTTCTAACTCTGCACCCATTCTCAGTGCACTAGCTATGTACTAACAGGGAAAAAATACTTACTAGGAGCTTACTCAGAGCCTGTTCTCACCTAAGCCTGTTGAGCCAAGGCTGGACCATTCTAACTCTGCCCCACTCCAACAATGGCCACTCCGCTTATATCTCCTTTCTTTTTATTGGTTCTAATAAGACTCACTCCTGACAAGACAAAACTGCTCCCTCCCTGCAAGATGTCACTCTCTCACTCACTACTTCAAACATAGCATGCCCGCAACTCACTAACCCTATCCTGTACGTCTTTGGAACGTGGAGGTAACCGGAGCACACGGAGGAAACCGACACAGCCACAAGGAGAAAACGCACATTCCTTACTGACGGTGGCGGGTACTGAACTCCAAGCACTGCTGCTGGAAGGCTTTTCTCTGACCACTACTCTACTCTGCAGCCCTAGGCACAGAACATACAAACTCCGTACAGACAGCGGCAGAAATCAAACTGATCCATGATTGCTGGCACTGTAAAACATTGTGCAAACCGCTAAGCTACCGTCCTGCCCCCCCCCCAGCAGTTTCACAACTTGAGGGTGTTGTGTATTTAATACTTAAGTAATATTTGAGTAAACTTGTACATATATATTTGAATATTCTTTTCTTTTTCAATCTTTTTATTAAGTTTTTCAAAAGTAAATACATAATAATCATAGTAGTATAAAGGGACTGGGATTACATTGTTGATAATTGACATAGGAAAAAAAAGCTATAAATAGCACCAATATAATTGACCTCCCAAACCCTTGATACCCAAAATTTTTTAAAAATGGAAAAAACAACCCAAATTGAAATTTAAAAAAACTAAACTAAACTAAACCAAACTAAGACAAAACTAAACAAAGCTGGGCTATTCAATTATATCAAATAAAATCTTTAATGTCATTAACTCAGCTCCTCTGCTCAAGCCAATGAATAAAATAAAGGAATCGGAAAAGGTCAGATTACATTCTATGAAAGTGTTGAATAAAAAACCAGCAAGTTTCTTCAAATTTAACTGAGGCGTCAAATGTACCACTTCTAATTTGAATATTTATATTTGAATATTCTTGTTCCTCTAAATAATTCATTATGGGTTATATGTATAAATATGTTAATTGTATACGTCTTCATGCTACCACGTGATACGTGCACACCTCACTTAAAGAATGCTCACATTTCGGACTCCCATGTGGTCCTTTGAATTAGTTTCATGTTTTGAAGTCACAGAACATATCAAAGTACAATTTAGTGACTTGACATCAGGCTGTAATGCTGATGATGATGTAAGGATTGTGTAATGCTAAGGATGTAATACTGAGGCTCAATAAGCCCATGATCCAGACTGCACTTACCTAGAAAAGGACATTCTGGTGTTGGAGGGGGTTCAGAAGAGGTTCCTGCGAATGATCCCTGAAATGAAAGGGTTAATGTATGAGTGGAGTTTGATGGCTCTGGGCCTGTACGCTGGAGTTTAGAAGACTGAGGGGGGGATCTCAATGAAACTTATTGAATATTGAAAGGCCTCGATAGAGTGGACGTGGAGAGGATGTTTCCTATAGTGGGGGAGTCTAGGACCAGAGGACACAGATAGAGTGGATGTGGAGAGGATGTTTCCTATAGTGAGGGAGTCTAGGACCAGAGGGCACAGATAGAGTGGATGCGGAGAGGATGTTTCCTATAGTGGGGGGAGTCTAAGACCAGAGGGCACAGATAGAGTGGATGCGGAGAGGATGTTTCCTATGGTGGGGGAGTCTAGGACCAGAGAGCACAGATAGAGTGGATGTGGAGAGGATGTTTCCTACAGTGGGAGGGTCTAGGACCAGAGGACACAGATAGAGTGGATGCGGAGAGGATGTTTCCTATGGTGGGGGAGTCTAGGACCAGAGAGCACGAGGATGTCCATTTAGAACAGAGATGAGGAGGAATTTCTTTAGCCAGAGCGTGGTGAATCTGTGGAAGTCATTGCCACAGATGGCTGTGGAGGACCATAAGACATAGGAGCAGAATTAGGCCATTCAGCCCATCAAGTCTGCTCCACCATTTCATCATGGCTGATCGCAGATCCCACTCAACCCCATACACCTGCCTTCTTGCCATATCCTTTGATGCCCTGACCGATCAGGAAATGATCAACTTCTGCCTTAAATATACCCTTGGGCTTGGCTTCCACTGCAGTCTGTGGCAGAGCATCCCACAAATTTGCTAAAAGAGTTCCTCCTTACCTCTGTTCTAAAGGGTCGCTCCTCAATTTTGAGGCTGTGCCCTCTAGTCCTGGATACCACCACCATAAGAAACATCCTCTCCACATCCACCCTATCTAGTCCTATCAACATTCAGGAGGTTTCAATGAGATCTCCTTGCATTCTTCTGAATTCCAGTGAGTACAGGCTCAAAGCTGCCAAACTCCTCCCTTCCCAGAATCATCCTTGTAGAGTCATCCTAGGACAAGTCATTGGGTATATTTCAAGCAGAGGTTGATAGGTTCTCGATTAGTAAGGGTGTCAAATGTTAAGGGGAGAAGGCAAGAGAATGGGGTTGAGAGGGAAAATAAATCAGCTATGATGAAATGGCAGAGCGGACTTGATGGGCCGAATGGCCTAATTATGAACATAGAAACCTACAGCACATTACAGGCCCTTCGGCCCACAATGTTGTGCCAACCCTCAAACCTACTCTAGAGACTGCCTAGAAATTCCCTACCGCATAGCCCTCTATTTTTCTAAGCTCCATGTACCTATCTAAGAGGCTCCTAAGAGACCTTGTTGAACCCTGCTCCAATTTATACCCATTCTCAGGCGGAAGACCATGATCGCCCACTCCATACAACGCAGCACGTAATAACTGACCGATTGCTCCTATGTTTTATGGTCGGATGACTCTGCAGTGCTCGATCCAAAACTGAACTAGCTGCTGTTAACACTGGTGTGTGACAACTTGAGCAGAAGCTGCCACAGGCTTTTGGGCATGTGCACCCCACTTGCACATCCACACCAAACCGTATCTGTGAGGCCTGAATCCCAACAAAAACTGACAAATGAGACATTGAAGTAGAATTAGGCCATTCGCCCATTGTACAAACTCCTCGCACTATTAAAGCACCAGCGATCACCAATTGGGGTTCAATTCCCCCCACACCCCACTGTCTGTGAGGAGTTTGTATGTTTCCTCTTTGGCCGTGTGGGTTTCCTCCCAGTGCTCTGGTTTCCTCTCACATTCCAAAGATGCACAGTTAGGGTTAGTGAGCTGTGGACATACTATAGGGCAGCACGGTAGCATAGTGGTTAGCACAACGCTTTACAGTACCAGAGACCCGGGTTCAATTCCCGGCGCTGCTTGTAAGGAGTTTGTACGTTCTCCCCATGACTGCGTGGGTTTCCTCTGGGTGCTCTGGTTTCCTCCTGCAGGTCGGTAGGTTAATTTATCATTGGAAATTGTCCCATGACTAAGCTAAGGTTAAATTGAGGGATTGCTGGACCTCACAGCTCAAAGGGCCCATTCCACACCGTGTCTCCGTAAATAAATAAACATCGGCACCAGAACAATACTTGCTGATTTGATTTGAGGCATTTCACTGTGACGAATAAACCATAAGACATAGGAGAAAGTCTGCGTCACACTCAAAATGCCGGAGGAACTCAGCAGGCCGGGCAGCATCTCTGGAAAAGAGTGAACAGTCGCCGTTCCGAGCCGAGACCCTTCATCAAGACTGGGGAGGAAAGATGAGAAGTTAGAACGAGAAGGTGCGGAGAGGAGAGGAAGAAGTACAAGGTGGCAGATAAATTCAGCGATTTGGCTCATCGAGTCTGCTTCGCCATTTCGTCATGGCTGATCCATTTTACCTCTCATCCCCAATCTCCTGCCTTCTCCCTGTATCCCTTCATGCCCTGACCAATCAAGAATCTATCAACCTCTGCTTTAAATTTACCCAATGACTTGACCTCCACAGCAAATTCCATAGATTCACCACTCTCTGACTAAAGAAAGGCCTCCTCATCTCCATTCTAGGTGGACGCCCCTCTATTCTGAGGCTGGGTCCTCTGATCTTAGGCTCCCCACCATAAGAAACATCCACTGTATCGAGGCCCTTCAACATTCGATAGGCTTCAATGAATTTCCCTCTTCATTCTTCTGAATTCCAGTGAGTAGAGGCCCAGAGCCATTGAATGCTCCTCATATGATAAGCCTTTCAATCCCAGAATCATTTTAGTGAGCCTCCTTTCAACCCTCTTCAATGTCAGCACATCCTTTCTCAGTCCTGCCGAAGGGTCCCAGCCCAAAATGTCGACTGTACACTTTTCTATAGATGCTGCTGGCCTGCTGAGCTCCTCCGGCATTTTGTACGTGTTGCTCGGATTTCCAGCATCTACAGATCTTCTCTTATTCCTGATCAGATAAAGGTAATCTATTTTTAAGAGACTTCCTGCAGCTGCAGGGTGTTATTTTGGCATTTGCACAGGAGAGGTTAGCTGTGCATTAGAGGATGTGACGCAGATCAATGTGCATCACTGGGGGTCTCTTGGTCAGCCGCTAATAAGATAGGCCATCGATGGTGAAACAGCCTCAGACATACATGAGGAGGCGGTAATGGTTTCTTAGTTCTGAAGAGAGGAAGTCACAACACAGGCAGGCTGATGAACTGATGTCAGTCCTGCCACTAGAATAGAGGCTGATCACGTCACTGGGAGGAACTGAACTTGAGCCAGGTACCAGTGCCTATGACGTGCATTCACACACTCTCGCTCATACCCGCCCACAACCAGCCACAACACACCGTCAGAGCGTGGATTGTCGGGACTCTCAGAATCACAAGAGATTCTGCAGCTGCTGGAACTCATGAGCAACCATGCACAAGATGGAGGGGAATAAACAGTCAACGTTCAAGGCTGAGACCCTTCATCAGGACTGGAAAGGAAGGAAGCAGGTGGCAGAACAGATGAACTTTAAACTGAGAGTCAGTGGACTTGTGGTTTTCATTGTACCTGAATTTCCTTGGAAGTGGTTTAGTGTTCTCAGAAATAGACCCAGGGCAGTCCTAATTATTTGGTAACTAAGAATCAACCTTTTCAATTAATCAAAGTAAATTTATTATTGAAGCACATGCACTCAGTGGCCACTTTATCAGGGACACCTGCTCATTAATGCAAATATCTAATCAGCTGATCATGTGCCAACAACCCAATGCATTAAAAAGCTTGCAGACACGGTCCAGAGGTTCAGTTGTTGTTCAGACCAAACATCAGAATGGGGAAGAAATGTGACCTAAGTGACTCTGACTATGGAATGATTGTTGGTGCCAGATGGGGTGGTTTGAGTATCTCAGAAACGGCTGATCTCCTGGAGATTTTAACGCACAGCAGTCTCTGGAGTTTACAGAGAATGGTGCGGAAAACAGAAAAACTTCCAGTGACCAGCAGTTCCGTGGACAAAAACACCTTCTTAATGAGAGAGGTCAGAGGAGAATGGCTGACAGTAACTCAGATAACTGCGTGTTACAACAGCGGTGTGCAGGAGAGCATCTCTGAACGCACAACCGCTAAAGAAGATGGGCTACAGCAGAAGACCATGGACATGCATTCAAGTGGCCACTTTATGAGGTACAGGAGGCACCTGAGGTACTGAGTCTATGTCTTTCCCTATAACTCAGGCCCTTAAGTCCCAGCAAACAACTCTGTAACTTCTTCCTGCATGCTGTCCGCAAGTTTCCTGTAGATGAAATGGGTGACCAGCAGCGGTGTGGGAGAACGTCTGCAAGGGAAGAGGGAAGCAATCAGAGGATATGCCTGGTTATGGAGAAGGATGTGGAAGCAGATTTGGGAACAGGAGCAAGGTGTTTGAAATTGGGAAAGTGTCAGGGCATCAGTCATCTGACACTACACCGGAACTTCTGCATTCCTCTCTGAGACGCAAGGCCATGCTCGTGACCTGTATGGGAGAGGCAAGATGCTAACTCGTTGTTAATGCCCCAAGTTGCCTAATAATTACATAAATCCATTGACAATTAAAGGATGAAACATCTCTAGGGAATGTGGAAGCAATCAGAAGAGGGAAGAGGGAAGAGGGAAGCAATCAGAGGATATGCCTGGTTATGGAGAAGGATGTGGAAGCAGATTTGGGAACAGGAGCAAGGTGTTTGAAATTGGGAAAGTGTCAGGGCATCAGTCATCTGACACTACACCGGAACTTCTGCATTCCTCTCTGAGACGCAAGGCCATGCTCGTGACCTGTATGGGAGAGGCAAGATGCTAACTCGTTGTTAATGCCCCAAGTTGCCTAATAATTACATAAATCCATTGACAATTAAAGGATGAAACATCTCTAGGGAATGTGGAAATACACACCCCACACTTGCTTGCTCACCGATGTTTTGATGGGAGTCGATTTTCCATAGCTTGGAGACTAGACAGATCGCTTGACTTAGACTGAGCCTCAAATGACAAGCAACATGCAAGAACACCGGGGGTACTCAGAATGCTTCCCCAAAAGCATTGACACTCGTTGGGACACTATTACCACTTACAGATCGGAACCCATTCCTTCCCTATGTGGCTACTTTCCCCTAGTGCCTGTCAGAATGTGGGAGAATGTTCCCACACAGTCCGTCCATAAGACCATATGACATCGTCGTCATCATCATCATCCATTACATGCTGTGTCACATGACGTGGATGGTCATGGTCTATCAATGCCCATGATTGTCCTTGGCAACTTTTTCTGCAGAAGTGGTTTGCCATTGCCTTCCTCTAGGCAACATTTCATAAGACCATAAGATATAGGAGCAGAAGTGGGCCATTCAGCCCATTGAGTTGGCTCCACCATTAAATCATGGGCTGTGCCAATTCTTCCAGTCATCCCAATTCCCCTGCCTTCTCCCCATACCCTTTGATGCCCTGGCTAATCAAGAACCTATCTATCTCTGCCTTAAATACACCCAATTATTTGGCCTCCACAGCAGCTCATGGGAACAAATTCCACAGATTTATCACCCTCTGACTAAAGTAATTTCTCTGCACCTCTTGTTCTAAAATGGTGTTGTTCAATCCTGAAGTCATGTCCTCTTGTCCTAGAATCCCCTACTATGGGAAATAACCTTGCCATATCTAATCTGTACAGGTCTTTTAACATTCAAAATGTTTCTATGAGATCTCCCCTCGTACTCCCAAACTCTAGGGAATATAGCCCAAGAGCTGTCAGACGTTCCTTATATAGTAACCCTTTCATTCCTGGAATCATTCCTGTGAATCTTCTCTGAACCCTCTCCAATGTCAGTGTATCCTTTCTGCAATAAGAAGTCCAAAGCTGCACACAATGCTCTGTGTGGTCTCACGAGTACCTTATAGAGACTCAACATCACATCCATGCTCTTATATTCTATACCTCTAGAAATGAATGCCAACAATTCATTCCCCTTCTTCACAACTGAATCAACCTGGAGGTTAACCTTTACGGTATCTTGCACAAGGACTCCCAAGTCCCTTTACATCTCTGCATTTTGAATTCTCTCCCCATCTAAATGATAGTCTGCCCATTTATTTCTTCCATCAAAGTTCATTACACTTTCCAACATTGTATTTCATTTGCCACTTCTTTGCCCATTTCCCTAAACTATCTAAGTCTCTCTGCAGGCTCTCTGTTTCCTCAACACTACCCACTCATCCAGCTATCTTTGTATCATTGGCAAATTTAGCCACAAACCCATTAATCCCACTGTCCAAATCATTGACATACATCATAAAAATCAACGGTCCCAACACCGACTCCTGTGGAACTCCACTGGTAACCGGCTGCAAGCCAGAATAAGATCCCTTTATTCCCACTCTCTGTTTTCTGCCAATCAGCCAATGCTCCACCCATGCTAGTAACTTCTCTGTAATTCCATGGAATCCTTCCATGAAGGATTCATGTTGGGATCCTTCATCTGGATAGTCTCAGAGAGATATTGACTGTCCATTTCCCTCCACCGATGCTGCCTGACCCACTGAGTTTCTCCAGCCTTCTTGTGTTATGCTCCAAACTCCAAGCATCGGCAATCCCTCGAGTCTCGAATGACGGGGAGCAGGACGAACCGCTCCAGCTCTCTCTGGGTTATAGAGTCATGGCTGTGAAACAGTGAAGGAATCAAGAGAGGATTGGATCCCTGTAAAGAAGAAGGCAAAGGGCTTCCTCAAAAACTCAGTGACAGTGATCCAACCGTTCCTCCCATCTCCCTGCCCGGTGTTACACCAACTTCCATCCATCCAACTTATTAATACATGTCACAGTCACAATTAAATATGAATCATAAACACAAAAGTGCAAGCCCATGTACTTCTATTTATTTATTGTTCTCTTATCTACAGTTGTTGAATCTTATCAAATTTATTTTGACAGCCACGAGCTTTCGGCTTACTGTGATCATTTAAGGCAGTCTCCTGATAAGTGCTCATTAAAAGGTCCTCAGGCTTCTGGAGTGACTTGTCTCGTGGTGTCGCTCGTTCAAGCTACCGTGTTGGAATTTCAGTCTCTGCGTGGGAGTCTGTTATTCCTCTGCACCTGGGTTCCGACGTCTGTCAGCGCACGCTGCGACAGAAGGACCCCGTCATAAATGGACCCAACAGACGTTCAACATCTGTCAGCTGCAGTAGTGCCTTCCATTCTCAGTACCTGTCCCGAGGCTATGGTCTGAGTTTCCTTCCCTCCACCAACCTGCAGGTCACCCTCGGGCAAGGTGTAGCACCTGCTTAGCCCCCTGATCAGGGTCACGTGAAGCCACGGGAGCAGGTGGTGGATGGTCGTACGAGCAGCCGGTGCAGATCACAAGTCCTGGTTATGTGACCACTGACACCAGGCAGACAATCTCTGAAGAGTATTGATAATGGCTGGGGTCACCCGTCTTGTAAAGACACTGCCCAGAAGAAGGTGATGGCAAACCACTTCTGTAGAAAAATTTGCCAAGAACAATCATGGTCACCCATGTTATATGACACGGCACATGATGACAATGTCATATGACACAGCACATAATGATGATGAACCTGTAGTGAATTATTTAAATGAACAAGAATGTTTAATCCAACAGGATATTTACAAGATTACTCAAATATTACTGCAATATTAAATACTCAACACCTTCCAACCGATGAGACCGTGTTGCCTAATTAACCTGCTAACGTGTACATCTTTGGAATGTAGGAGGAAACCATGTGCTCGCAGGGAGAATATACAAACTCCTTGTGGGCAGAGACAGAATTGAACCCCAGTCACTGGCATGGTAATAGCATTATATTAACTGCCTGCAATACATACAATGTAATGTCCATTGCAGAGTGTGTGTTCGGGCAAGTACTGGACGACTGTCAACTCACAGAGGATACAGTACATTCAGACAGTGATGGCTGCTGTAGTGGATAACAGAGGCTAGACTGCAGCTGGGTTATTGGGAACTAAAATAGCGATACAAGGCTAACACAGTTCATGCCGTGTGTTGCACTATGAACTTCCCAGAATAAACTGGTTTGGAACCTGGACTATTGTAACTCTAGTGTTCAGAGTCCCGTCGTACAAGAGTCCGGAGTTCGAGGTCCTCTCTTCAGTCATCAGTGGGTTCTGATGTCGATGCTGAGGATTGAGGCCTGATTTGACCTGAATCAGATGTCTGGAAGTCAAGGCCCTTTGGCTGGAGACCTGCATCTGCGAATCTCTGCGAGAACCCTGGGGTAGTCAAAGGCCCGACATTGGCGTGTCTGAGTCTGCTGGAGACTGTAGGCCGATCAGGTCAGTCTGTCTTGGGGTTAGATGTCTCTGTATGTTCATGGTTGGGAGGGAGTCCCCCTTCCTTTCCAGTTCTGAAGAAGGTTCTCAGCCTGAAACGTCATTTCCATAGACACTGTCTGACTTGCTGAGTTCCTCCAGCATTTTGCGTGTGTTGCTTTGGATCTGCAGACTCTCTGGTGTCTACGTGTTCTGCCGATCATTGTGGGTGTGCTATGTTAATGCTAGAATGTGTGGCAATGGCTGCTCTCAGCACACCCTCAGACTGTGTTGGCGCTGATGTGATCAACACACTTCACTGTAGGTTGCGATGTAGATAGTAAAAAAAACCTGAATCTTGATCTTGATCTTGACTGGCTGCAACTCTTGCTGCCTGGTCTGGAGGGCCCAATGTTCAGGATCGAAAGAGGCTGCAGATGCTTGTGGACTCAGCCTGGCACAATCCTCCCCTCATTCGAGGACATAGTTGAGTACTGTTCTCCCGGACTGAGTTCATTCCTTCCTACCTGGAAATTCTACAATGGGATACAACCTTGTAACAGCCTTTTTCCATGAGTTAGTGTGCCTGAGGTGGGCCTAATTCACATATTCCACCAGTGGGAGGCCGAGAGAGGTGTTAGGGCCACCCACAGCTGGTCTATAATGTCGCCAAGCGTAAAGTAGGGGACATGTGAAACTTGGTGGGCAGAGTGACTGGAAATGGACACTTCAAACATTTATTCAGGGGGTTGGCTGCAAATTTATTTACCTTGATCAATATCAATCATCTGAGCCCACCATCCCTTCCTTGTGACGGTATAAATTCAGCAAGAGTGAGTTATTTTTATCTCTGGAGTTGTTAATTATATCTGAGAGGGTAAATAAAATCACCAAGAGAAGGTAAAGGTATGATGATATTGAATCTGCAAACATGGGGTAATCTGGAAATTCAAACAACACACACAAAATGCTGGTGGAACACAGCAGGCCAGACAGCATCTATAGGGAGAAGCACTGTCGATGTTTCGGGCCGAGACCCTTCGTCAGGACTAACTGAAAGGAGAGTCAAAAGCACCATCAATAACTCTCGGAGACGGGAGGCGAATGATAGGCTTTTATTAGCAGCAAGTGACCACCACACAACATCCTGGAGACTGAGAGGGGAGCAGTGCCTCCAATCGCCTCTATACAGGGGTCTGCAGGAGGAGCCTCAGGAGCAGTCAGCAGGGGGCGTGTCCAGACAGGTACATGTAGTTCACCACAGAGAGATAGTAAGAGATTTGAAAGTAGTGGGGGGAGGGGGAAATGCGAAATGGTAGGAGAAGACAGGAGGGGGTGGGATGAAGCTAAGAGCTGGAAAGGTGATTGGCGAAAGTGATACAGAGCTGGAGAAGGGAAAGGATCATGGGACAGGGGGCCTCAGGAGAAAGAAAGGAGGTGGGGAGAGATGGAGAACAGGCAGAGTGATGGGCAGAGAGAGAGAGAAAAATCAAACAACTAAGTGTGTCAGGGATGGGGTAAGAAGGGGAGGAGGGGCATTAACAGAAATTAGAGAAGTCAATGTTCATGCCATCAAGTTGGAGGCTACCCAGCTGGTATATAAAGTGTTGTTCCTTCAACCTGAGTGTGGCTTCATTTTGACAGTAGAGGAGGCCATGGATAGACATATCAGAATGGGAATGGGACGTGGAATTAAAATGTGTGGCCACTGGGAGATCCTGCTTTTTCTGGCGGACTGGGCGTAGGTGTTCAACGAAATGGTCTCCCAGTCTGCGTCGGGTCTCACCAATATATAAAAGGCCACACTGGGAGCACCGGACACAGTATACCACACCAGCCGACTCACAGGTGAAGTGTCGCCTCACCTGGAAGGACTGTCTGGGGCCCTGAATGGTGGTGAGGGAGGAAGTGTAAGGGCAGGTGTAGCACTTGTTCCGTTTACAAGGATAAGTGCCAGGAGGGAGATCGGTGGGAAGGGATGGGGGGACGAGTGGACAAGGGGGTTGCGTAGGGAGCGATCCCTGCGGAAAGCAGAAAAGGGGGGAGGGAAGGATGTACTTGGTAGTGGGATCCTGTTGGAGGTGGTGGAGGTTACGGAGAATTGTACGATGGACCTGGATATCTGCCCTCACCCCATCTGCCCACCATCCCACTCGGGATAGGGTTCCCCTTGTCCTCACCTACCACCCCACCAGCCTCCAGGTCCAATGTATAATTCTGTACGAGGATCTCCCTCCTGGCACTTATCCTTGTAAACTGAACAAGTGCTACACCTGCCCTTACACTTCCTCCCTCACCACCATTCAGGGTCCCAGACAGTCCTTCCAGGTGAGGCAACACTTCACCTGTGAGTCGGCTGGTGTGGTATACTGCGTCCGGTGCTCCCGGTGTGGCCTTTTATATATTGGTGAGACCTGACGCAGACTGGGAGACCGTTTCGCTGAACACCTACGCTCGGTCCACCAGAGAAAGCAGGATCTCCCAGTGGCCACACATTTTAATTCCACATCCCATTCCCATTCTGATATGTCTATCCATGGCCTCCTCTACTGTTAAAATGAATCCAAACTCAGGTTGGAGGAACAACACCTTATATACCGGCTGGGTAGCCTCCAACCTGATGGCATGAACATTGACTTCTCTAACTTCCGTTAATGCCTCTCCTCCCCTTCTTACCGCATCCCTGATATATTTAGTTGTTTGTTTTTTCTCTCTCTCTCTGCCCATCACCCTGCCTGTTCTCCATCTGCCTCTGGTCCTCCCCCCTCCCCCTTTCTTTCTCCCGAGGCCTCCCATCCCATGATCCTTTCCATTCTTCAGCTCTGTATCACTTTCGCCAATCACCTTTCCAGCTCTCAGCTTCCTCCCACCCCCTTCGGTCTTCTCCTTTCATTTCGCATTTCCCCCTCCCCCCACTACTTTCAAACCTCTTAGTATCTTTTCTTTCAGTTAGTCTTGATGAAGGGTCTCGGCCTGAAACGTCGACAGTGCTTCTCCCTATAGATGCTGTCTGGCCTGCTGTGTTCCACCAGCATTTTGTGTGTGTTGTATGATATTGAATCTGCTGTCTGAATCCTCTAAACTTCAAAGATTTCAAATCTTATTTGATATAACATATAATATAAAGAGAAGTGTCCACCTGTTTACCTGCTCATTAATGCAAATATCTAATCAGCCAATCATGTGGCAGCAACTCAAAGCATTAAAGCATGCAGACATGGTCAAGAGGTTCAGTTGTTGTTCAAGCCAAGTTGTTGTTCCAATGAGAAAGAAATGTGAACTAAGTGACTTTGACGGTGGAATGATTGTTAGAACCATAGAACCATAGAACATTACAGCACAGAAACAGGCCTTTTGGCCCTTCTTGGCTATGCTGAAATATTTTTCTGCCTGGTCCCACTGACCTGCACCTGGACCATATCCCTCCAAACACCTCTCATCCACGTACCTGTCCAAGTTTTTCTTAAATGTTAAAAGTGAGCCTGCATTTACCACTTCATCTGGCAGCTCATCCCACACTACTACCACTACCACTCTCTGTGTGAAGAAACCCCCCCCCCCCCAATGTTCCCTTTAAACTTTTTCCCCTTCAACCTTAACCCATGACCTCTGGTTTTTTCTCCCCTAGCCTCAGTGGAAAAAGCCTGCTTGCATTCACTCATCTATACCCATCATAATTTTATATTTGTTGATGCCAAATGGGGTGGTTTGAGTATCTCCAGAGATTTTAATGCACGTCAGTCTCTAGAGTTTACAGAGAATGGTGCAAAACAAAACAAAAAATCACACAGAGTATGTGGTGACACTTGCTGGCTGTCCCCAGCACACCATTGGGCATGCGGTCGTTACCATAAATGATTCATTTCAGTTATTTTTTCAATACTCATGTGAGAAATAGATCTGATTTAAGTATCTAGACGTGCCTTCACTTTAGGAAGGTTATACCATAACAACTTACACTTCAAAGACTAGTTTAATTCACACCAAGGTCTAGCTGTCAAGAATCACTAGTTGAGCAATGGGTATCCCCACACTAACAAGTTGGAGATACTTCCAGTTAACAGTGGGGATCCCCACGCTAATAGGGGTGAGACTAGAACTAGACGTCATGGGTTAAGGATGAAAAGTGAAACATTTAAGGGGAACATGAGGGGGAACTTCTTCACGCAGAGGTCGTTGAGAGTGTGGAACGAGCTTCCAGTGGAAGTTGTAGATGTAGGATTAATTTCAACATTTAAAAGAATTTTGGATGGGTACGTGCATGGGAGGGGTATCAACACAGACTAGAAGGGCCAAAGAGCCTGCTTCTATGCTACAGTATTGTATGACTATGACTGGGAAGGGGATGAACTTGGCCATCAGGTGCTGCCCAAAATCTTAGCAAATACAAGAGTATTCTCTCCTTTTGCAATACATAATCTGCTGGAAAACTCAGCAGGTCAGGCAGCATCTGCATTGTCCAGATGAAGGGCCCCGACTCAACCACACCGGCCGTCCATTTCCCTCCGCAGATGCTGCTCGAGTGGCTGAGTTTCTCCGGCGGTTAGCTCATTGCTCCAGATTCCAGCACCTGCCGTCTCCAGTGTCTCCATTCCTTTCTGCTGGTTCAGTCCCTGACCATTCCTGCACGGCCACACATGCAAGGATGTATTCCAGTTGTAGGGAACGAGGGACACTCAACATTGTCATGGGAAACAGCCTTCCCTCCACAGACTCTGTCTACACCTCTTGCTGCCTCAGTAAGGCAGCCAGCATAATCAAAGACCCCCAGCCACCCCAGACATTCCCTCCTCTCCCCATCCCATCAGGCAGAAGGTACAAAACTCTGAAAGCACATACCGCCAAGCTCAAGGATAAGATTTTTCTGTATTTGCACAGTTTCTCTTCTTTTGCACACTGGTTGTTTGTCAGTCTTTGTGTGAAGTTTTTCACTGATTCCATTGTATTTCTTTGTTTTACTGTGGATGCCCGCAGGAAAATTAATCCCAAAGTAGGACGTGACATTGACGTTGATAATAAGTTTACTTTGAAGTTCAAATTTTCTACCCATGATGTAAGACTGTTGTTTATTTCCCTGGTATGATAAGATGGACTGTTGATCTGCATTCTACCTCACTGTGGTCAGCCTGCTCTGCACTTTCTCTGCAACCGTAACACTTCATTTTGCATCCTGTTATTGTTTGTCCTTGTACTTCCTCAACCATCATCATCATCGTTATGTGCCGTGGTGTATGACATGGGTGATCATCGTCTTCCCATGCCCATGAATGTACTCGGAAAATTTTTCTACAGAAATGGTTTGCCATTGCTTTTTTCTGGACAAACAAGAGAAAGTCTGCAGATGCTGGAAATCCAAGCAACGCACACAACATGCTGGAGGAACTCGGCAGGCCAGGCCGCATCAATGGAAAGGAGTAAACAGTCGATGTTTTGGGCCGTTTCAGGACTCAGACCTAATGAGGGGTCTCGGCCCGAAACGTTGACCGTGCTCATTTCCATAGATGCAGCCTGGCTGCTGATTTCCTCCAGCGTGTTGTGTGCGTCACAGGTATATCAGATGGTAAAGAGAGCTTTTGGTACACTGGCCTTCATAAATCAAAGTATTGGGTACAGGAAATGGGATGTTATGTTGACACACACACACACACAAAATGCTAGAGTGACTCAGCAGGTCAGGCAGCATTGATGGAAACGAATACAGCTGACATTTCCGGCTGAGACCCTTCAGCAGGACTTCTACTGGGCCGTGCCTTTACAAGACGGGTGAACCGCAGCCATTAACAATATTCTTCAGGGATTGTCCGCCTGGTGTCAGTGGTCACATAACCAAAACTTGTGATCTGCACCGGCTGCTCGTACGACCATCCACCACCTGCTCCCGTGGCTTCACAAGACCCTGATCAGGGGCTAAGCAGGTGCTACCGCTTGCCCAATGGTGACCTGCAGGCTAGCGGAGGGAAGGAGCACCTTACACCTCCTTTGGTAGAGACGTAGCTCCACTCCCCCCACCACCCGAACTACCTCCGTACACGATTGTAATGAAATAAACTGCATGGATGGCCAGCAAAAGAAGCTTTCCACTCCACCTCAGTACTCATGACAAGAATAGGCTGATTGACTAATTCCTGATGAAAGGTCCATGGACTCTACCTGACCTCCTGAGTTCCTCCAGGATTTTGTGTATGTGTTTCTCAAAATTTCCGGTATCTGCAGAACCTCTTGTGTTAGCAATCTGCCATTAGGAACAAAAGAAAGAAAGAAATAACAAGAGAAAATGCTAGACATTTTCAACAAGACTGCCAGTATCTGTGGTGAGAGGTGAAATGTTAACCCTTCCTCTCCTGTCTCTGATGTTGGCCGGCCTATGGAGTATTTCTGGCACTTCCTGTTGTGACCAGTGAAGATCAAGATCAAGCTTATTGTCATCTGACTATAGGTCAATGTGGTGTGGGAAGGTTTTTAAGGTGGAAAAGCCATTGCACTGGGGCAGTTCCACTCTCTCGAGCTCAGAAGTCTGGGTGCAGTGGTACGAACGAGCGTCACAAACTGAGGTCTTCCTTGGTCACAGTGGATGACCATGATGTCTCCTGGGCCTTGTCGTGCCCTTCGCATCGTAAAATCACCTTCCTGGCCGTTGGGTCTTATTGTAGATCTCATCCACCCAGTCTGCCAGGGCTAGATGGGCATGTCCCTATCTCACCGGGGTATGAGGCCCACCGGCTACCCTCCCCTGGTTTATCCCGCCTGTCGAAGCGGTGTGGCCGCCATCGCACGTGAACAACCACTCGGAGCCAAAGGTGAGAGCTGAGAGTCCGGTGGGGACCTAAGGTGAGTGGGCTGCCCCAGAATGGACACGACAAGCCCCCTCACCAGAGGAGCTGCCCCTCCCTGGACACCCCATACATGTATACAACCAAACAGAAGCCCATTTCTCCAGACCACAGGGCACCCACAAAAACATCTACCACACGCAACACTAAACCACATCATAAGTAACTTAGTAAAATCGTAACGGTAACGATTTGAAGGGGAAGGGGTCTTCTCACAGTGGCATCTTCTCCTTACTGTTAGGGCAAAGTGGACCCTTGGTTAAGCACCTTTTCCTGGTCAATGCATGGCTCACACGGCAATAAAGATCCCCAAGACATGAATTGAAAGCTGGGCAGTGCCTGTGTAGTTGTTCTCCGACAAGAACATTCAGATTGCCTTGGCTGTTGTCACTGCAGATTGCATCAGAAGTTCAGCAGTTCAAGGCATCCAACCACAGGCCACTCAGTTTCAACAGGAATTGCCACAGTTGGAGTCAGACAGACTCTGTAGCACTTTGTCCTACCTAAATATTTCAAGATTAGCTTTACGTGTCACGCATAAATCAAAACAGACAGTGAAATGTGTTGTTTGCGTCAACAAGCAGCAGCACAGTCTGAGGATTGTACTGTGCAGGCCACACTTCCAGCACCAGCACAGCATGTCCGCAGCCTACAATGGTTGTATTATAGAAATTCATAAAAAAATTAATAAGAAAATACATGCGTGTGTGTATGTGTGAGTGCGAATGCGCGAGAGTGTTTGCCTATGTGTGGGTGTGTGTGTGTTTGTGTGTGCGCATGTGTGTGTTGGTATGTGTATGTGTGAGTGTGTATGTGTGTGTGTATGTGTGTCCCCAACCCACACGTCGTTGGCCTGTGGGACCAGACCAGAGCACGTCGAAGGAATCCCCGTGTCACAGGCAGATTGTGCAAGCTCCTTACAGACAGCAGCGGTGGGAATTCAACCTCGATCTTATAGTTGGTGCTGTAAAGCACTACACTAACTGCTACACTCCAATGCCCTGTACCTCACTGAGACTACAATGATCATTGAGTCCCCAGTTTCACTCTCATCATGGGACAAAGGGCCCACACTGGACTGAACTGGTCTACGTTCTAGTCCAGTTCACCCTCCTCACCCCCTCCAGACTGTAATCACTCACCCACAGACCTACAGTGGCCAAATAAACCATCAACCTGCACGGTTATGGGATGTGGGGAGTCAAGAGAACATACAGACTCCATACACACACACACAGAGACAGGCAAACACATATGAACAGACACATACATACATTCACACACACACACAAGCAAACACATATGAACAGACACATACATTCACACACGCACACACGTATACACAGACACACAGGCTAAACACATCAACAGACACATATACACACATACACGCATTCACACTCACACATGTACAGACATACACACACCAACACACATGTGCGCACACACAAACACACACACACCCACACACAGGCAAACACTCACACGCATTCACACTCACACATACACACACACATGTATTTTCTTAATAATTTTTTTATGAATTTCTATAATACAACTATTTAAAAAAATCAACAAAATGGAGATTTATACAGTGCTAAACAAACGTGTTTCGTACATAATTCATAACAATAAGGAAAAACACACAGGTACATACACACACATATACACTCACATGTACATGCACACACACACACACACACACACACACACACACACACACACACATATACACATTCACGCACGCGCACACACACACACACACACACACATATACACATTCACACACGCACACACGCACACAGTGCTGAGGATTAGGATTGAACCGGGAATGTGAGATATCATTTGTATCACCGTGCTGCCCAAGTATCAGCCAGCTCGCTACACAACAAAGACCAGCTGAAATGGTTAATCTCAAGTGCACAGTTTAAAACTAGAAGCTGGAAATGAACACACTCTCCTCTCCTTCCCAGCTGACAGATAGCACGTATCCTGCCTACTTGTATCAGTCCTGAGGCAGGCAGAACCCACGCTGTTACCAGAAGTGAAGGAAATCCCATTCAGTCCTGGGTGAAACTTTGGAATTAATTCAAAAAGGGACTGTGACGGTCGCATTCTTTCCTGTTGTAGACAGCAGAGGGTGTGGAGAAATGTCATCCACATCAGATCCACAATCTGGTCCCAGGGGTCAGTAACTTTAAGCCAATCTTATTTGGAGAAAACAGCATCAAACTTTCTGACAGCCCATGCTCCCTAGAACTACAACAATCAGAAAATCATTAGCTCAGTCATAAGCTAATCATAGGGTGAACACTCAATGATTCAGCAACAGCTTCTTCCCCTCCACCATCATGTTGTGTGTTTAATATTTCAGTAACATTGTAAATATGTTGTTTGATTCAGCATTCCTTAATTCATACAGGTTGTATGTAAAAGTATGTGAATGGCATACGTCACTACGCCAACACGTCATACGTGAGTGATTCACTAAAGAAATGGAAGTGGACTTGTATCCCAGCTCCTGTGTTTTCCTTTCAATTAGTTTTTGGAATTACAAATCATAACACATCAGATTTCTGAATGGTCCATGAACCCTTAACTACATCGTTATTCCTATTTCTGGCACTATTTAATTTTCCATTTTATAGTAACTTTATGTCTTTGCACTCTACTGTTTTGAAATGCTGAGCCCTGGCTAAATAAAAGAGCTAAAAAAGACCAACATTTATAAATAATTATCTGGCACGTGCTCTCTTCTCATTGCTGCCATCAGAAGGGAGGTACAGGAGCCTGAAGACAAGCAATCAACATTTTGAGAATAGCTTGCTCCCCTCCGCCATCCAATTTCTGAAAGGTCCATGAGCATGTGAACATGGTCTCACTCCTCGTCTAAAGATTCAGGATTCCAAGTTGATTCATCATGTGGGTGTTGGAACATGCAGTAAAATGTGTCATTTGAGTTAATGTACTTCACCCCCGAGGGAGTGCTGGGGGTAGCCCACAACTTGGTTTATCATGTGGATGTTGGAATTTACAGTAAAATGTGTCATTTGAGCTAACAACCCGTGCACCCAAGGACGCGCTGGGGGCAGCCCACAAGTGTTGTTATACATTCCAGTGCCAACATAGCTTGTACAGAATATTTGGCAAGACAACACATTATATGCACTGTCTATTTGTTTTTGTAATTAACAGTAATTTTTATTGGAAATAACTCAGAAAGTATGTAGCTCGGGTGGTTGATGTTTGGGTTCAGTGTTCGCCCTTCTTGGCAATTTACTTGCAAACGTTCTGTCACCATACGAGGAGACAACATCAGTGCGCTGTTGATTTGTGATGTGTCCTCCGAATCCTTTCTATCAGCTGATTGGGATTTCGGTCTCACACAAGCCAGCAGCAACATTGAAGAGAGTACTTTGCAAACTAAAAGAATGAACCAGGCTCTTAGACAAGATCACTGTGATCTACAAAATCCAGCGCGGAGACTGTAGCAAATATCCATTGGCCAAACTGGGAGAAAACTTTCCACAGGGATCCACGAACATCCACTGCCTGTGAAGAGACATGATCACCTCTCCCTAGTATCTACTCACGAAGGTCAAGAGGGGCACAAATTCGACTGGACATCAGTGGAAGTCATGCAGCCTGCAGGGGAGTACCTAGAAGCGCGGTTTTCCACGAGCAATTCTCTAAACAAACACGTAGACCTGAATCCTACTCATGGGCTGAAAAGGGCAAAATTCCAAACCACAACGCACAAAGTTCGCCACTCAGCCAATCAGCAACAAGATTTCCTCCCTACTTCACAGCTGAGTTTCCGAAGTGACGTCCAGTCAGCTGATTGACAAGTATATAGAGGCCAAGCCTTTGGAGGGCACATCACAATGACTATCGCACTGATGACGTCTCCTTGTATGGTGATGAAACGTTTAGTAAATTGCCGAGACTGGAGAACAGCTCAACCCAACCAGTAATTTTAATGTCTTGTGCTGTACCACTACCACAAGACAGTGAATTTCACATCATCTACGTCAGTGATAATAAACCTGATTCTGATGCTGCTGTGAATCAGACATAATCGAACGGTGCTTCAGACTCAACGGGCTAAATGGCCTATTTCTGCTCCTATGTCTTATGATCTTAAATCAGCCGATGGCATAAAAATAGATGGGAGGAAATGTTGTGATGATGATATTTGAATCTTGCTCTGGGTTGGGAGATTAGAGGAGTGCCTGACAAAATCCATTTAAATCAAAAGCCCTGAGAAATGGGAATGAGTGCAAATCTTTCTAATCCATTTGTACTCCATACATAAGCAGGCTGTGATCCCTTTTCAAATCTACCTATAGTATAACCTAATACGGATATGATGTGCAAAACTTTATAACTCAAAATTATAGTCTTTGTACTGTTTTGGGATGACAATTATAAATCAAGGTCTGTTTATTCAACATAGCTAATGACATAGTTAAGAATATAATACTTTATCCAACGTAATGGTTCAAAGGATTTGCTTCCAATAAGTAAACGTAATTTTACAGCTAGATCCTTAAATCAGCCACGTTTGAAGGGCAGAGTGGCCTAATTCTGTTCCTATCTTTTACAGACAACTGATTTGGCAAGTTTTAGCAGGCCATTAGGACTGGGCACACGTGTCAAACTTGTCTCAGTGGTTTCTCTGCTCACCTCTGAGGAATGTGAACTTAATTCTGTCTGTTGTTCCAGTGACATGCAGAGAGAAGGGAGCGGTTAACATTATACCCAGTCGATGTGATATTAAATTCCCATCTGCCTCCTCAGACTCACTCATAAACTACGAAGAGGGAGGAAGAACAAGCAAGCATTCCTGGTATCCCAGCCGTTATCTCTCAAAACAAAGGAAAACAGGTCACAAGAGATTCTGCAGATGTAGGAAATAGAAAGCAACGCACACGAAATGCTGGAGGAGCTCCCAAACTTTTTAATACCATGGACCAATACCACCAAGCAAGGAGTGCGTGGATCCCAGGTTGGAAAACCCCCAAGTCGATGCTTCAGGCCAAGACCCTTCTCAGCAAACCTCTCCCATGCATTCATTTCTGACTTGCGAATGATTTGGCTGCCAAACGAGTCTCGGCACCACTGTAACCTGGGGTGGACCTGTACACAAAGCTCTGAAGAGTGGACAGACTTCAACACTGGTTGGATGGAGTTGTTCTCTGATCTTGGCACCATGCGAACAGACGTCCTCAGAACGATCCTGAAGGTGGTGTGACCTGTGAATGCCTGGCCTTTATGTACTTATCAATCAGCTGATTGGACGTCACTTCGGAAACTCGATTGGTGATGTGGGGGGGGGGGGGGTCTCATCGCTGATCGTGTGTGTGGTGAACTGTGGTCTGGAATTTTGCCCGCATCAGCTCATAGATAGGATCGAGGTTTACATATCTGTTTACAGAGTTGTTTGCAGAAGACCATGCTTCTGGGAATTCTCTTGCTTGCCGTGTGTTTGCTGTGTCACGACTTTCACTGATGCCCAGTCAAATTCGTGCCCCTCTCAATTTTCATGGGTAGACTTTGAAGCCATTATGTGCGTAACTCTTTCTTCCAGAGGCTAGTCGGTTTATCAAGTGATCAGAACCAGGCTTATTGGCCCTGGCATACCGCATGTCATGAAAGTTGGTGCTTTGCGGCAACACTACAGTGCGAGACACGAAAATTACAATAATAAATAAATAGTTCAAAAGAAGAATAATGAGATAGTGTCTATCGGTTTTTGGGCAGTTCAGAAATCTGATGACAGAGGAAACAAAGCTGTTTCTAAAACATTGAATGTGTGTCTTCAGGGTACTGTACTTCCTCCCTGAGGGTAGCAACAAGGTGAGGGCAATTTCTCTATAAATGCCAGTTTTCAGTTCTTTCATGGCACTGAGCTGTATCCAGGGATCAGAATTCCAGAGAATGGAACACAAAATCCCGCCATGGCCTGCATGTACGTTCACCCCGGACCGCGTGGGGTTTCTCCGGGTGCTCCGGTTCCCTCCCACAGTCCAAGACACAGCAGTCGGCAGGTTAATTGGACACTGTAAATTGTCTGGGGTTAAATTGGGGTCATGGCTCGAAGGACCGGGAAGGCCTACTCTGTGTGGTATCTCAACAAAAATAAATAAATAAAAATTGCAGGAATAGATTCACTTTCATATCAAAAAGAGAACAAGCAAACATGAGTTGGTGTTTGGCGCACTCACTCTGCTACTGGCTGGATGGCTGACAGCGGTTCAAGCTCCTGAACCGGCTTCGATTACTTAGAAACACAGAAAACCTACAGCACAATACAGGCCCTTCAGCCCACAAAGCTGTGCCAAACATGTCCCTACCTTAGAAATTACCCGGGTTACCCATAGCCCTCTATTTTTCTAAGCTCCATGTATCCGTCCAGGAGTCACTTAAAAGACCCCATCGTTTCCATCTCCACCACCGACACCGGCAGTCCATTCCACACACTCACCACTCTCTGAGTAAAAAACTTAACCCTGACATTTCTTCTGTACCTACTCCCCAGCACCTTAAAACTATGCCCTCTCGTGCTAACCATTTCAGCCCTGGGAAAAAGCCTCTGACTATCCACACGATCAATGCCTCTCATCATCTTGTACACCTCTATCAGGTCACCTTTCGTCCTCCGTCACTCCAAGGAGAAAAGGCCAAGTTCACTCAACCTATTCTCGTAAGGCATGCTCTCAAATCCAGGCAATATCCTTCCTTCCTGTAGTGAGGAGACCAGAATTGAGCACAGTACTCCAAGTGGGGTCTGACCAGGGTCCTATATAGCTGCAATGTTACCTCTCAACTCAAACTCAATCTCATGATTGATGAAGGCCAATGCACTGTATGCCTTCTTAACCAGAGTCAACCTTCACAGCAGCTTTGAGTGTCTTATGCAGTCAAACCCCAAGATCCCTCTGATCCGCCACACGGCCAAGAGTGTTAAAGTTAACACTATATTCTGTCATCATACTTGACCTACCAAAATGAACCACCTCACACTTATCTGGGTTGAACTCCATCTGCCACTTCTCAGCCCAGTTTTGCATCCTATTAATGTCCTGCTGTAACCTCTGACAGACCCTCCACACTATCCACAACACCCCCAACCTTTGAGTCATCAGGAAATTTACTAACTCATCCCTCCACTTCCTCTTCCAGGTCGTTTATAAAAATCACAAAGAGTAGGGGCCCCAGAACAGAACCCTGAGGCACTCCACTGGTCACCGGTCTCCATGCAGAATATGACCCGACTACAACACTCTTTGCCTTCTTTGGGCAAGCCAATTCTGGATCCACAAAGCAATGTCCCCTTGGATCCCACACCTCCTTACTTTCTCAATAAGTTTTGCATGGGGTACCTTATCAAATGCCTTGCTGAAATCCAGATACACTACACCTATGGCTCTACCTTCATCAAAGTGTTTATTCACATACTCAAAAAATTCAATCAGGCTCGTAAAGCACAACCTGCCTTTGACAAAGCCATGCTCACTATTCCTAATCATATTATGCCTCTCCATCTTCACTCATCACAACACTAAACTAGTCCCACAACCAACAGACTCACTTCCAAGCACTCTACAATTCATTTCCTCATGTTGCCACCATTGGGGAAAAATGTACATGAGCCTTAGGTCCCACACCACTAAGTTCAGGAACCGTTATCACCCCTCAACCATCAGTTCCCACACCACCAGGTTCAGGAACAGTTATCACCGCTCAACCATCAGTTCCCACACCACCAGGTTCAGGAACAGTTATCACCCCTCAACCATCAGGTCCCACACCACCAGGTTCAGGAACAGTTATTACCCCTCAACCATCAGGTCCCACACCACCAGGTTCAGGGACAGTTATTACCCCTCAATCATCAGGTCCCACACCACCAGGTTCAGGAACAGTTATTACCTACAACTATCAAGCTCCTAAACCCGCATGGATACTGCACTCTCCTGAACTCTGAACTGATTCCAGAACCTATGGACTAATTTTCAAGGACTGTGTAACTCATGTTCTCGATATTATTTATTTACTTATTTGCACGATTTGTCTTCTTTTGCACATTGGTTGTTTGTCAGTCTTTGCTTCTGTACGGCTTTTTCACAAAATAGTTTGTATTTCTTAATTTTCCTGTAAACGCCTGCAAGGAAATGGATCTCAGGGTAACATCGATGACTTTGACTTTGTCAAAGTGACTACACGTCAGTGGAGAGAGTGAATCAAAGAAAGGGGGCCTCTCGCTTCTACTTTGGTGCCCACCAGACAGTGAAATGACTACAACCCACTGAGCAGGAAGTGTAGGTGAGACAGAATAGGGCTGCTGTCTCTCAGATGTTGGTGGATAAGAGAGTTAACTTTCCCTTCTGCCCTTTACACCTAGGGCCTGATGGTAGTGATCAACAGCTGGGAAAGGTGAGGGCTGCCTCCTCCTTCTCCACCTCCTCCTGACCTCCTCCTCCACCGGATTTTCTCTCAGTGTCCTGAGCATCCCTCCCTCCGTGTTTTCATAGCTGTGCGGACCAACCATTGCTCTGAGAGGATACTTTAACACACCCAAAAAGCTGGTGGCTCTTTAAATTACTTTTGTAGTACTCAACATGGAGGGCAACAATAGAACAGAATTTCATTCTCTTTGCTCAAGACCAGTTTGCAGTGTCACTCCAGTCCTTGCAAAAGCAGATATTTACAACGCATGCGGTTCAGTTTAATTTTGTTTTTTAATTCCCATATTTGCATGCAAGAAGTGACTTTGATAGTCCAATACATCCAGAGGCTATTGGCAAGCCGGGGTGGAGCATTAACGTCAAAGTTCAGAGTAAATGTTATTATCAAAGTGCATATGTGCTATCACACACAACCCTGAGATTCATTTTCCTGCGGGCAGACTCAGCAAATTTATAGAGTAGTAGCTGTAACAGGATCAATGCAAGATCAACTGGCGAGCAGAAGAAATAAACGAGAACACGAGACGGGATAAGGCGTCTTGAAGGCGATTATCACTGGTTGTGGGAACATCTCAAAGGATGGGCAAGACAGCACAACAGGGGGGAAAAGCCCCGTTTCCGCCCAGAAGAAAACTGTTGCAGCACCGCAGCAGCAGGCAACTCCGTCCCCATCCGCCCCACCTGTCCCCCAAACCCTGGCGCCTGGTGCCTGTAACCGGGCAGAATCTGTAATGCTGAATCAAATTTGTCTGCGGCAATGGCGCCATCTCCTGGGCTCTGTCAGAATCAAAATAAATTTGGCAAAATCTCCCAGCTTTCAGAATCAGGTACTGTATAACGCTACTGGCAAATGTTGCAAATTTTCTAGGCCGTATTAATTACTCAAAATTCAAAATAAATTTATTATCAAAGTACACATATGTCACCATATAACTAACCTGGGATCTGTCCACTCGCAGGCATTGTCAGCAGATACATATAAATAAGATAGACAGATACTTCATTGATCCCAAAGGAAATGAGTGTCACAGTAGCACTACAAGTGCACAGATATATAAACATTAGAAGTAAGAATAAAAATAAGATTTGCAAGTTCACACTAATAAGATGGCAGTGCATGAATTACGGTAATATTAGCCTAATGGGTGCATATTCACACCATCCAGACAAGAAGTGATGGTGGTATTGCACCGAGAGTCTGTGATAGCAGGGTGTGCTAAACAAAGCTAAAAAGAGCTTAAACAAAGCTCTGGTAAACAGAGGTCTAACAGGAGGGGTCATCACTTCCCCGGCTATAGGTTGACTCATTATAGAGCCTAATGGCCAAGGGTAAGAATGACCTCATATAGCATCTTTGGAGCAGCACAGTTGTCCCAGTCTGTTACTGAAAGTGCTTCTCTGTTGTCCAGAAACATTGTCCAGAATTGCCAGGATTTTCTGTAGGGCCCTTTGTTCTACCACAGCCTCCAGTGAGTCCAGTTTGACTCTGTAACAGAGCCAGACTTTCCAATCAGTTTATTGAGCCTGTTGGCATCACCCGTATTGATGCCATTGCCCCAGCTCACCACCACATTGAAGATTGTACTGACAACAACAGACTGATAGAATGGGTGAAGGAGAGGCCTGCATACTCCAAAGGACCTCAGTCTCCTCATGAAGTAGAGGCGACTCTGGCCCTTCTTGTACACAGACTCTGTGTTGGTGCTCCACTCAAGTCTGACATCCAGCTGCACCCCAGGTACTTGTAGGTCCTCACCACATCCACGTCCTCACCATCAATAGTAACAGGGAGCAATGCAGGCTTAGTCTTCCTAAAGTCCATCACCATCTCTTTTGTCTAATTGATGTTGAGCTACAAATGATTATCTTGCACCATTTGACAAAGTCCTCCATCAGGGCCCTGTATTCATCCTCCTGTCCTCCCTTAATACACCCAACTATTGCTGAGTCATCAGAGGATTTCTGCAGATGACATGGCTCTGCGTTGTACCTAAAGTCTGAGGTATACTGGGTAAACAGGAGGGGAGCCAATACAGTCCCCTGTGGGGCCCCAGTGTTGCTTATAGCCATGTCTGACACACAGCTCTGAGGCTGCACAAACTGTGGTCTGCCAGTCAGGTAGTCCATTATCCAAGATACAATGGAAGTGCCACCTGCATTGAATGGAGCTTTTCCCCCAGCAATGAGGGCTGTATGATATTAAAGGCACTTGAGAAATCAAAAAACATGCTCCTCACAGAGCTGTCCTGCTTATCCAAATGGGAGTAGGCTCTGTTCAGCAGGTAGATGACAGCATCGTTGAATCCAATGTGCTGCTGGTAGGCAAACTGCAGGGGATCGAGGGCTGATCTGACCAGGGGTCAGAGGTGAGCCAGGACCAGCCTCTCTCGGGTCCTCATGATGTGTGAGGTCAGGGCCACTGGACAGTAGTCATTCAAGACTTTTGGCCAGCCCTTCTTGTGTAGCGGGACCACACATGACATTTCCCACACAGTCAGAATCCTTTCCAGGCTGAGACTTGGTGGAAGGTGGGGACTGGGGGAAGTGAATATCGGGACGATAGCAGTTGGTACGTGGAGGTGTGGATGATAGACACAAGGTAAGGAGAGAATGTAGACAGTGGTAGCCTGTGTTGTTTACCCGTGTGTTGAACTAGAGGGGGGAGGAGGGGAGGTGTTGGTGCTGAGGGAGAGTTGGGTGTCTGGTGTGCTGAGGGGGGTATGAGCAGAAGGGTAATTGTCAAACCTATTGAAGAATTGGTTTAACACATTAACCCATTCACGGCTGCATTACAGCTCTACAGCTAGGCTGATTGAAGCCAGTGATGTTCTTCATGCCTCCCCACACCTCCCGTGTGCCACTCTGCCCAAGCTTGTTCTCCAGCTCTCTCCTGTATTCCTCTTCAGCCACCTTGATCTTCTCCTTTAGCTCCCTCTGCACTTTTGAATTCCCCCCATCTCCTGATCTGAAGACTCTCTTTCTGTGGTTGAGAAAAGCCTTCAGATCACTCGTGACTCATGGTTTGCTGTTAGGGAAGCAATGAACAGTCCTTAATGGTATTACAGTGTCCATACAGAAGTTGATAAAGCCAGTGATGCAATCAGTGAGTTGGGTAACGTCCTCCCCATCGGGTTCACAAAGCACATTCCAGTCAGTAACCCCAAAGCCACACTTCAAGGCCTCAATGGGCTCTGGAAACCATTTCTTTACTGTCAACATAGAATCAATGATAAACTTCACACAAAGACAGTCAAACAACCAATGTGCAAAAGACAAACTGAACAAATACAAAAAAAACAAATAATAATAATAATAAATAATGTTTATTGTACAAGTCCATCACCCCTACTGGGGCCTAAGCAGCTGAAAGCAATTCCCCGGAGTCCTCTGTCCTGAGTCAGTCTTTCGAATGTCACCAGACTCAATATGGTCAATGGGTATATTTTTGCCGGTGAAATGTATACAATATACATGCTGAAATTCTTTTTCTTCACAGACATCCATGAAAACAGAGGAGTACCCCAAAGAATGAATGACAGTAAAATGTTAGAACCCAAAAGCCACCCCCCCCAGCTCCCTACACCTATGCACAAGCAGCAGCAAGGCAGCGACAACCCCCCCACCAGCAAAAAGCATCAGTGCCCCCCCCCCAGTGATGCACCATCAATAACTCACTCTGAGACGTGAGGCGAGATATCGGCTTTTATTGACTGGAAGAAGGAACAAGCAGTGAGTGACCACCATTCTACATCCTGGAGACTGAGAGGCCGGGCTCAGGCCTTGATCGCCTTTATACAGGGGTCTGTGGGAGGAGCCACAGGCGCAGTCAGCAGGGAGCGTGTCCAGACAGGTATACGTAGTTCACCACACCCAGCAAAGCACCAACAAAGACTCAGACTTGCAGTATCCGGAAGGCTACTCGTTCACCTGGTATTCGACGTACCACAGGCTCCCTCTCTCCCTAACGAGGGGAAAAGAGGTGTCCCCGTTTCACAGCGAGAGGGGAGACATAACAAAACAATTCTCTTCTTTATGGTCTGTTGCGTCACTTTTTTCCGAGCTCTGCCTCTGGGCACACAGCCAACAGCCAGCTCACTGCTTCCGATCTTCCTTGTTCTCCCGCAACGCATCAGTTGGCGGCACCAGCCTTGAATCCGCCCACCTCCAAAGCCACGGAAATCCGGCACCCTGGAGGTGCACTAGCCTTCCGGGCCGCATTCTTAGCATATCGAAAAGCGGCCGGTTGTGAGGCCCTGAGAGCGGGGCCCATTCCCGCAGAGAACCAAAGTCAGAATGTAACTCCAGGTCAGGGTCTTCAAAAGAACCTTGAAAAGGGAAAAAAGAGATATCAAAGATAGAAATAAAGCTGTTTCTGAAGATGCAAGCAAAGGAGTTGCCATTTAGTGCCATCATCACTAAACTCTGCCCTCTTCATGGGTGTAACCCATCTTCAAAGATCGTTCCTCTCCCTGGGATGAGGACTTTAGACCTTCGGTTGGTGTTTCTGTAGTTCTATGTTTTTATGCAATGGTGTTGCTAGCCCTATTCCCAACCTTCCTCCTTTTGCAGCTGGGCTTGGGTCTGTCCATGGTGGTAACAAATAATATGGAGAACGTGAGTTGTAGAGTCCTTGAAAGTGAGTTTGTAGGAGATAAGTTCAGTATTGAGGTGAGAAAAGTTTTCCATGCTGGGTCAGGAGCGTGCTGGTTGAAGGGTAATAACTGTCATTACCCCAGCAGGGTGGGACCTAAGGCTTTAGCCAGAGGGTGGTAAATCTGTGGAATTAATTACCACAGACAACTGTGGAGGACAAGTCATTGAGTGTTTTTAAAGGGAGGTTGATAGTTCTTGATTAGTCAGGGGTCAAAGGTTATAAGATAAGGCTGGAGAATGGGGTTAAGTGGGAAAATAAATCAGCCATGGTGGAATGGTGCAGACTCAATGGGCCGAATGGCCTAATTCTGTTCCTATGTCTTATGCCTGATGGGGGGGGGGGATGGACTATGGGAGAAAGGGATGGAGTAGGAACACCAGAGGGAGATGATGGGCAGGTGAGGAGGAGGGAAGGGATGAGCGGGGAACCAGAATAGGGAATGGAAAAAGAGAGAAGGGGGGAGGGAGGGGAAAGTACTGGGTTAGAAAAAATGGTGTTGATGCTATCAGGTTGGAGGCTCGACACATGGAATATGAGGTGTTCAAAGTTAATTGGTTATCAAAGTACCACATATGCCACCATATATAACTCTGAGATTCATTTTCCTGTGGGCATACTCAAAAACTCTATAGAATAACAGAATCATTGAAAAACCACCCAACTAGAGTGTTCAACCAGACAGCAGAAGACAATAAACTGTACAAATACAAAAAGAAGAAATAATAAATAAATAAGCAATAAATATCGAGATGAAGGGTCCTTGAGGGTGAGTCCATGATTAACGATTAGCTTGATTTGTCACATGTACATCAAAACATGAAAACAGACAATCATTTTGCATCGACAACCAACACAAACTGAAGATGTGTTGGGGACAGTTTGCAAGTGTCACCGTGCTTGCTGGGGCTTTAAAGCATGACGTTGACCGTTACGTCACCTTTCTCCGTGTGTAATTTTTCATTGATTCCATGGTATTTCTTTTGGTCCACTGTGAATGCCTGCAAGGAAATGAATCTCAGAGTATACATGGTGACATCCACTCAGTGGCCACTTTATTAGCTACCTCCCGTACCTAATAAAGTGGACGCTGGGAGTACGTTCGTGGTCTTCTGCTGCTGAAGCCCATCCAGTTCAAGGTTCAATGTGCTGTGTGTTTAAAGATGCTCTTCTGCACACCACTGTTGTAACCTGTGGCTGTTTGAGTTACTGTCGCCTTCTTGATAGCTTGAACCAGTCTGGTCATTCTCCTCTGACCTCTCTTATTCACAAGGCATTTTCGCCCACAGAACTGGCACTAGTTGGATGTTTTTTTATTTGTTGCATCATTCTCTGTTAATTCTAGAGACTGTTGTGTGTGAAAATCCCAGGAGATCAGCAGTTTCTGAGATACTCAAACCACCCCATCTGGCACCGAGAATCATTCCACAGTCAAAGTCACTTAGCTCACATTTATTCCCTATTCTGATGTTTGGTCTGAACAACAACTGAACCTCTTGACCAGGTCTACATACCTTTTGTGCATTGAGTTGCTGCCATATGATTGGCTGATTAGATATCTGCATTAACAAGCAGGTGTACCTAATAAAGAGGCCATTGAGTGTATAAGTATGGTACTTTGATAATAAAGTTTCTTTGAACTTTGAACCATGCTGCAAAAGCAGAGTATGCAGATAAAGCATTTTGTTTCTTTTTCGTCTGTTGCAATTCAATGTCACCAGTAGATCGAACAGGCTACAATCAGTTAAGTTCGTCCCTATTTTTACACGTGGCCACACCCAGTTCCTGTGACATGAACTCTGCATCTCTGAAGGTCAGACTGCCCCAGGAACTTGGCATCTCTTCCTTAAAAGCCCACTGGAGTGACAGATTATTCAAACCGCCTGAATCTGAATTAACCTGAGAGATTGTCACAACAGCTGTCTCTCAGGACCTCTGACACTGAACTCTGAATAAAGGTCAGAGGCTCTGGCGCTCAAACTGCAGACTGGCTTCTGGGCTGGGAGTCAGACACCATTAGCAACGTCTGGCCAGATTCCCAATCCCATGTCGAGCCTGCATTTGAATCTAAATACCATGCACTAAAGCAAGTCTTCTAACTCGCTGACCCACAGTGAATATGCGGTCATCTCCGGCTCATTGGATTTTGAAATATGTAATCAGCCAATCATGCGACAGTTAAAGATCAATAGTCTGGAACTACATATTGTGATGGCATTATATCGAAAACCTATACGTTTGTAAAGCTCTCTGAAAGTTTCACATATTTTAGAAAACTGTTCAGTGAGTACAAGGATCAGGTGCAGGGCAGATCTTGGGTACGGTAACAGGTCCCAATCTCCGATCGCAGGCCTGTATCAGTGTCAGTCAGAGCAGGCGTGGGACCCTCCTGGTCCACTGCAGAGATTCCGAGATGGCCATGGTTTTTCAGGATAGGTGATGCGGTATCAGTGTCAGTCAGAGCAGGCGTGGGATCCTCCTGGTCCACTGCAGAGATTCCGAGATGGCCATGGTTTTTCAGGATAGGTGATGCGGTATCAGTGTCAGTCAGAGCAGGCGTGGGATCCTCCTGGTCCACTGCAGAGATTCCAAGATGGCCATAGTTTTCCAAGACAAGTGATTCTAAGACTGGAGACTAACAATCTGAATTGAGTGGTGCCTCAACAACCTCTTGCTAACGTCAGCAAAACTAAAGAGCGGATTATTGGCTGCAGGAGGAGGAAGCTGGAGGTCCAAGAGCCAGTCCTCTTTAAGGGATCAGAGGTGGAAAGGGTCGGTCACTTTAAGTTCCATGGCATGAACGTTCCAAAGGATCTGTGGTGGATCCAGCTATCGCAATGAAGGCACGACACTGGCTCTGCTCTCTGAGAAGTTTGCATACATTTGGCATGGCACCAAAAACTTTGACAAACTTTTATAAATGTCCAGTCGAGAGTATCCTAACTGGTTGCATCATGGTCTAGTATGGATGAGCTCTTTCGGCCCTTCGAGCTATGCTGGCCCAGCAACCCCATGACTCTGATCAACCCTGATCTTAATCACAGGATAATTTACAATGACCAATTGATCCACCCAGTACTTCTTTCGACTGTGGAAGGCAACTGGAGCACCCGGTAAAACCCACACATTCCACGAGAGACTCCTTGTAGGATGATGCTGGAGTTGAACTCTGAACTCCAGAACAGCCTGAGCAGTAATAACATTGAGCTAACCACTACGTAACCACGGTGACCCACCACATAATATCCATCATCAGAGGTCTCCTGCCATCCAGGCCATGCTCTCTTCTCGCTACTACCATATGGCAGGAGCTACAGAAGCCTTGGGTCTCACATCACCACGTTCAGGCACAGTTATTTCAAACAGCCATCAAGCTCCTGAACCAGCGGGGATAACTTCACTCTCCACAACGCTGAACTGAATCTATGTCTTTCAAGGACTCTTTACAACTCATGTTGATGCGTGGCCAAGTGGTTAAGGTGTTTATCTGGTGACCTGAAGGTCGCTGGTTCGAGCCTTGGCTGAGGCTGCGTTTTGTGTTGAAGAAGGCACTGAACCACACATTGCTCTGCGACGACACCGGTGCCAAGCTATATGGGTCCTAGTGCCCTTCCCTTGGACAAATTCGGTGGCGTGCAGAGGGGAGACTTGCAGCTTGGGCAACTGCTGGTCTTCCATACAACCCTGCGCCCTGGAAACTTTCCAAGGTGCAGATCCATGGTCTATCGAGACTAACGGAGGCCTACACTACACACACAACTCATGTTTTCAGTATTTTTTTTATTTTCACAACTTGTCTTCTTTTGCACATTGGTTGTTTGTCAGTCTTTGTTGATGTACAATTTCTCATAAATTCTAATGTTTTTTAAATTTCTGCAACAAAATGAATCTCAGGGTAGTATATGGTACTTTGTTAATAAATTTACTTTGAATTTTGACTTGCACAGACCAGGCTGCAGGAGTGCACGCTGAGGGACACACTGAAGCTCAGTGCAGCGGATGTAAAGGCTCTGTGGGGAAGACCATAAGACATAGGAGCAGAATAAGGTCATTTGCCCATCAAGTCCTCTCCACCATTTCTTCATGGCTGATTTATTACCCCTCTCAACCCCGTTCTCCTGCCTTCCCCACAGTAAAGGAGAATTGGGGATGACAGGGATAATAAATTGCAGGAAGTACCACAGTCTAGGTTCCATCTGAGTCAGACGGGGCATCAGAAGGGTGTATCACCTCAAGGAGCCACATGAGTGACAATGGTGCAAGGGTTTTAAAAAATAACTTAATACTCAACAGATCAAGCAGCATCTACGGAGGAACGTAAACGAGCATTTTGGGTATAGACCCCTCATCGGGGCTGGATGAAGCAGAAGGAGGCTGAGAGGTGAACCAACAGAGGTTTTCAGGCTTAGTACAATATAGGATTCAGATAATGTGGATAATCAGTCTTTCTCAAGGACAGTGGAGTCTAAAACGAGAAGAAAGAGCTTTCATTGTGAAAGGGAAAAGATTTATAGCAGAGCTAAGAGGCAGGGTTTTCACCCATTGAACGAACTGCCAGAGGAAGTGCTAGAGGCAGGTTTCATCACAACATTTAAAAGATATTTGGATGGGTACACGAATAGGAAATGTTTAGATCGATAAGGACCAAATTCTAGCAAATACTAGCTCAGGTGATACCTTAGACGGTGTACATTAGATGGGCCAAAGGGCCTGTTTCAGATGGACTCAGATGGAACAGTGCTTGAGAGCTCCCAGATGCTGTGTAGGAACAGAAGCCCTCTTCATGTTAAATGTTCTACATCGTTCTTCGGAATTGTGTTCATTTTAGAGCCTTTTCTCTGAAATAAACCTGATTCTCGTTCTCTCCCTCTGTCCGGAGATCTCTCCCGCCGGTGGGCGTGGCCTACCACTGATGGACAGGTTTATAGACACGGTCCACCCTCTCCAGCCGGTGGGCGTGGCCTACCACTGATGGACAGGTTTATAGACACGGTCCACCCTCTCCAGCCGGTGGGCGTGGCCTACCACTGATGGACAGGTTTATAGACACGGTCCACCCTCTCCAGCCGGTGGGCGTGGCCTACCACTGATGGACAGGTTTATAGACACGGTCCACCCTCTCCAGCCGGTGGGCGTGGCCTACCACTGATGGACAGGTTTAGAGACACGGTCCACCCTCTCCAGCCGGTGGGCGTGGCCTACCACTGATGGACAGGTTTAGAGACACGGTCCACCCTCTCCAGCCGGTGGGCGTGGCCTACCATTGATGGACAGGTTTATACACACGGTCCACCCTCTCCAGCCGGTGGGCGTGGCCTACCACTGATGGACAGGTTTAGAGACAAGGTCCTCCCGCTCCTGTTGGTGGGCGTGGCCAATCACTGATGGACAGGCTCTATCGGTACGGTCCTCCCGCTCCCGTCGGTGGGCGTGGTTTTCGCCCAGGAGGGCGGGTCTTCCGCCGACCGATGGGTTAATAGGCCCCTTTTCAAGACGCGACGCCACTCCACTCGGACCTCCGGGCCCTGTATCGTCTCCACAGTAACCTTGCAGCCTCGCCCCTCGATTAGAGTACCGCAATGGCTTGCTACAAGCTAGTAATCGTGCGGCATGGCGAGAGCACCTGGAACCAGGAGAACCGCTTCTGCGGCTGGTTCGACGCCGACCTGAGCGAGAAGGGGCTGGGCGAGGCGACCCGGGGGGCCCAGGCCCTGAAGGAGGCCGGCTACCAGTTCGACGTGTGCTACACCTCGGTGCTGAAGCGCGCCATCCGCACCCTCTGGGTCATCCTGGATGGCATCGACCAGATGTGGCTGCCCGTCACCCGCACCTGGCGCCTCAACGAGCGCCACTACGGCGGACTGACCGGCCTCAATAAGGCCGAGACCGCCGCCAAGCACGGCGAGGAGCAGGTGAAGATCTGGCGGCGCTCCTTCGACATCCCACCGCCGCCCATGGATGCGCAGCACCCGTACTACACTATCATCAGCAAGGTGAGGGGTCTGGCCGGGTGGGCTGATGTGGGGACGGGGTGAGGAGATGTATCTGGGCTAGCGTGCTGATGGGGAAGGGGGCCGCAGTTCCTGGATGGTTGCGGGACTGGTGTGAGATTGGGGTGGGGAGAGGGCACGGTGCCTGGACTTGGGACAGGGTGTGTCGGCACCATTGCAAGGAAAGTACCTCTTTATGCTGGATGGGGGGCAAACTACCCCTGGACTGGTGCAGGGGAGGATGGAAGTAGTGAGAGGGATAGGGCCATCCCTGGGCTGGGTAAAAATGGGGTAGAGATCCACCCTGGTGGAAGATGTAGACACTTGAAGAACAGCACTTCTCTGTCCTCGTGGAAAGTTTCTTTGACCCTTGCGCTCGTCCTAAATCCTAGGGTATCCTTATACGTTAACCCAACGAACAGGATTGAACCCGGATTTCACTGCTGTAGATTTTTTTTTACCCATTTTGTAACTCTCCACATGCTCTGCGTCTCCTTCCGCCTGGTGGTGGAACGTGCAGATCCTCACGATGCCCCTCTCGCCTGTTCACTCTCACTCATTCATCGAGCTTCACATCATGGAAACTGTCCAGCGCCGCGGTCTCCGAATTAGTAATTCTCACACTCTGCCCCTGTTTGCCTTGTCACATCGGGTCTCTCGAAATGTACTTGGGCACTTTGAAACTGCTGATTAGTGGGGCATTTTCATTTCTAGACTCTATTCCCATTCGTGTTCATCAAATGCTGTTTGTGTTTTATCATTTTCACAACTACATCTCTTCCAGGTGTGTGTCTCTGGGCTCTTGTACCTCCTCCTGGGTGGTAGTTATGAGAAAAGAATCAGGTTTAATGTCTCCAGTATATATGTGAAATTTGTATTTGCGGCAGCAGGAAGATGCAGTAGATCTAGAGAAAAACAGTGAACTTGTACCTGTGTATGTGTATAGTTAAATAAGTAGAGCATAAATAAAAATAGTGAGGTAGTGTTCATGGGTTTAAGGTTCATTCAGAAATCAGATGGCAGAGGGGAAGAAGCTGTTTCTGAATCATTCAATGTTCTGTACCTTCTTCCTGAAGGTAGGCATGCCCTGGGTAATAGGCGTCCTTAGTGATGGATGTTAGTGCCCATGATGGAGCTGGCTTAAGTTTACAACTCTCTGCAGGTTATTTCGATCCTGTGCAGTAGCCCCCTCCCCCATACTAGACGGTGATGCAGCCAGTTAGAATGCTGTTCACAGTACACCTAGAAATTTGCGAGTGTTTTAGATAATGTGTCAGATCTCCTAATGATATATAACCACTGTCTTGCCATCTCTGTAGCTGTATTGATACGTTTGGTCCAGGTTAGACCCTCAAGAGATATTGACACCCAGGAGCTTGAAGTTGCTCACCCTTTCCACTTCTGATCCCTCTGAGGACTGGAGTGTGTTCCCTCATCTTACCCTTTCTGAAGGCTACAATCAGTTGTTTGGTCTTACTGACGTTGAGTGCAAAAGGTTGTTGCTGTGAAACCACTCAACTAGCTGTTGTATCTCACTCCTGTACACCCTCTCATCACTGTCTGAAGTTCTGCCAACAATAGTTGTATCATCAGCAGATTAATAGATGGCATTTGAGCTGTGTCTGGCCACACAGTCATGGGTATAGGGAGAATAGAGCAGAGGGCTAAGCGCACACCTGAGGTGAGCAAGTGTTGATAGCGAAGTGGAGATGTCATAGAAAACCTACAGCACAATACAGGCCCTTCAGCCCACAAAGCTGTGCCAAACATGTCCCAACTTTAGAAATTACTAGGCTTACCCATTGCCCTCTATTTTTCTCAGCTCCATGTACCTATCCAAAAGTCTCTTAAAAGACCCTATCATATCCGCCTCCACCAGCTTTGCTGGCAGCCAACTCCATGCACTCACCACTCGCTGAGAAAAAAAAACTTACCCCTGACATCTCCTCTGTACCTGCTCCCCAGCACCTTAAACCTGTGACTTTTGTGGCAACCATTTCAGCCCTGGGAAAAAGCCTCTGACTATCCACACGATCAATGCCTCTCATCACCTTATACACCTCTATCAGGTCACCCCCTCATCCACTGTCGCTCCAAGGAGAAAAGGCCAAGTTCACTCAACCTATTCTCATAAGGCATGCTCCCCAATCCAAGCAACATCCTTATAAATCTCCTTTGTACCCTTTCTATGGTTTCTACATCCTTCCTGTAGTGAGGTGACCATAACTGAGCACAGTATTCCAAGTAGGGTCTGACCAGTGTTCTATATAGCTGTAACACTACCTCTCAGCTCCTAAGTTCAATTCCACGATTGATGAAGGCCAATACACTGTACACCACCTTAACCACAGAGTCAACCTGCGCAGCTGCTTTGAGCATCCTATGGACTCAAACCCCAAGATCCCTCTGATCCTCTACACTGCCAAGCGTCTTACCATTAATGCTATATTCTGCCATCATATTTGACCTACCAAAATGAATCACTTCACACTTACCTGGGTTGAATGCCATCTGCCACTTCTCAGCCCAGTTTTGCATCCTATCAATGTCTCGCCGTAACCTCTGACAGCCCCTCCACACTGTCCACAACACCTCCAACCTTTGAGTCATTAACAAACTTACTAACCCATCCCTTCACTTCCTCATCCAGGTCATTTATAAAAATCAAGAAGAGTAAGGGTCCCAGAACAGATCCCTGAGGCACACCACTGGGACCCTTACCCTTACTCTTCGTGATTTTTATAAATGACCTGGATGAGGGAGTGAAGGGATCCATGCAGAATATGTCACATCTACAACCACTCTTTGCCTCCCGTGGGCAAGCCAGTTCTGGATTCACAAAGCAACATCCTTTTGGATCCCATGCCTCTTTACTTTCTCAGTAATCCTTGCATGGGGTACCTTATCAAATGCCTTGCTGAAATCCATCTACACTACATCTACTGCTCTTCCTTCAATATGTTTAGTGACATCCTCAAAAAAAATTCAATCAGGCTCGTAAGGCAGGACCTGCCCTTTACAAAGCCATGCTAACTATTCCTAATCATATTATACCTCTCCAAATGTTCATAAATCCTGCCTCTCAGGATCTTCTCCATCAACTTAACAACCACTGAAGTAAGACTCACTGGTCTATAATTTCCTGGGCTATCTCTACTCCCTTTCTTGAATAAAGGAACAACATCCACAGCCCTCCAATCCTCTGGAACCTCTCCCGTCCCCATTGATGATGCAAAGATCATCGCCAGAGGCTCAGCAATCTCCTCCCTCACCTCCCACAGTAGCCTGGGGTACATCTCATCCCGTCCTGGCAACTTATCCAACTTGATGCTTTCCAAAAGCTCCAGCACATCCACTTAATATCTACATGCTCAAGCTTTTCAGTCTGCTGAAAGTCATCAGTACAATCACCAAGATTCTTTTCCATAGTGAATACTGAAGTATTCATTAAGTACCTCTGCTATTTCCTCCAGTCCCATACACATTTTCCTCACTTGATAGGTCCTATTCTTTTACGTCTTATCCTCTTGCTCTTCACATACTTGTAGAATGCCTTGAGGTTTTCCTTAATCCTGCCCGCCAAGGCCTTCTCATGGCCCCTTCTGGCTCTCCTAATTTCCTCCTTAAGCTCCTTCCTGTTAGCCTTATAATCTTCCAGATCTCTAACATTACCCAGCTCTCTGAACCTTTTTTAAGCTTTTCTTCTTGTGACTATGTTTATTACAGCCTTTGTACACCACAGTTCCTGTACCCTACCATAACTTCCCTGTCTCATTGGAATGTACCTATGCAGAACTTCACACAAATATCCCCTGAACATTTGCCACATTTCTTCTGTACTTTTCCCTGAGAACATCCGTACCAATTTAAGCTTTCATTTTCCTGCCTGATAGCCTTATAATTCCCTTTACTCCAAATAAACGCTTTTCTAGCTTGTCTATTCCTATCTCTGACTAATGCTATCACTATCTCCAAAATGCTCTCCCACTGAAAGATCTGACACCTGACCAGGTTCATTTCCCAATACCAAATCAAGTACAGCCTCTCCACTTGTAGGCTTATCTACATAGTGTGTCAGGAAACCTTCCGGAACACTCCTAACAAACTCCACCCCATCTAAACCCCTTACTCTAAGGAGATGCCAGTTGATATTTGGGAAATTAAAGTCTCCCATCATGACAACTCTGTAATTATTACACCCTTCCAGGATCGGTTACCCTATCTGCTCCTTGATATCCCTGTTACTATTGGGCGGCCTATAAAAAACATCTAGTAAACTTACTGACCCCTTCCTGTCCCTAACCTCCACCCACAGAGACTCAGTAGACAATCCCTCCATGGCGTCCACCTTTTCTGCAGCCGTGACACTATCTCTGATCAACAGTGCCATGTACCCACCTCTTTTGCCTCCCTCCTGTCGGAAATATCATTTCCAATCTGCAGAGATTGTGGTTTTCCAGTTAGGAAGCTGAGGATCCAGTTGCAGAGGGAGGTACAGAAGCCCAGGTTCTGGAGCTTTTCAGTCAGAACTGTGGGAGTGATTAGAATGAGGGCACATCTAGTCCCAGTTGTTCTTTCTCATGCATTGGGCAGCATTTTTGCTGTTTCCTTAGTATTTGTTTTTTTACGAGGCTGAGTTGCTAGTTGAACGCTCAACCCAGCACGAATAGTAAGCATGCGAGGGAATCAGCTGGATTCAAATCCAGGACCATATGCTTCAAACTCCAGTGCTGGTGTCACCGCAGCATTGGCTGGCAATGCCTTGCTCACGCTGAGTTATTAATCTGCCTTGTCCCCTTGACCTGCAACCACTCTCGTACCCCTTGTACTATTCAAATTTCTCTTGCGTGTTAATATATTTAAACACTTTTCCCAGTAAAATCAATATGGTGTAATATGTGAGGTGGAGACAGCCTCTGCCAAGAAGGTGTAAGGTACTCCACTATCCTGCAGGGCAAAGTGTAGCACAGACCTGCTTAGCCAACCTGGTTCTGATCCAATCAAATGTTGCACAAGAGCTAGAATATACTTTAACTTGTGCGATGGTTCATTTGGTTCTGAGTCAGGATCTGGCAGCTTTCTGCTGGGGTGGGGGTATTTCACTGAGGTGCAGGGGAAAGGGGCTGTTGTTTGCTTTTTATGCCTCTAGATTAACATTTATCTTTGAAGCTGGATCACTAAAGTCTAAACTGATTATTACTTTGCCATTCGGGGAATACTAATGTGTAAAAATTGTCATTTTACCTACTTCACTGCACCTTGAAAAAGTATTTAAACCATTAAAATTATCTGAGTTAATAAACTGATTAGGGATTATCCTGAGATTATCAAGGTGTCCATTAATTAGAATTATGTTTGTTTTTGTGTAATTTGGCAATACACAAGTGCGTTCATTTTTAATACAATAAATATAAGAAAGTGCAAAGAGAGAGCAAAATATTGAGGTAAACAAATGAGATTCTTCAGATGCTGGAAATCCAGAATAACACACACAAAATGCTGGAGGAACTCAGAAAGTCAGGCAGCATCTATGAAGGGGAATAAACTGTCAACTTCCCGGGCCAAAGCCCTTCATCAGAATCTAAAATAATGGGTTAGTTAGTGTTTATGGTTTCCTGGGCAGTTCAGACATCTGATGGGATGGTAAGAGCAAAATGTTGAGTGTGTGTCTTCAGACTCCTGTACCACCTCTCTGATGGTAACAATGAAAAGACCACATGACCTGCAATGTTCCCTCTAAGGTATGTGTGTGCACACATCTTTTGCTACTAATGCGTAAAGGAATTTAAACTGCACACAAAAGATTGTCACCCTGTACCTTATTAGCATCTTAAGTATACCATCACATTTCCTTTCCTGTTTCTGATATGGATGTGGAGTCGGCAATGATTTGTCTGCAGACTTTAGAACTGGCTGATACTGTTTTCGTTAAAGAAATTATTCAGTGTGCACGTTGTCACTGAGCAAAAAATTGCACAGATCTTTGCACACGGTGGTCATTACAAATTAGAGGGAACATTGATGTCCTAGGTGGTGAGGTTCCTTAATGATGGATGCTGTTTTTTGAAGATATGCTCAGTGGTGGGCAGGCTACTACCCATGATGTAGCACAAACCTTTTATCTGTCATCATGAGATGCAGATGAATGCACTTTTTCTTGTAATTACAGCATTAAATAGTCCTTTGAGCTTTGGAAGAGGCTGTACTCATGTTATATATCCTGTAGCATAGTAACTGATTTGAGAATTATTTTTTGATCACAGGCAAGGCGCTATGAAGGACTAAAATCTTCAGAGCTACCAACCTGTGAAAGTCTGAAGGATACGATTGCACGAGCCTTGCCTTTCTGGAATGAAGTGATTGCACCACAGATTAAAGCAGGAAAACGTGTTCTGATTGCAGCCCATGGAAACAGTTTGCGTGGCATAGTCAAGCATCTAGAGGGTAAGAAATAACTTGTATGTGCCTTATAATGCAGAGGTTATACTTGAGAGATTCCTGGAATCAATCCTCAGTAGAAATCTGGTCTCTGAGATGGAAGAGTGCTTTTGAGACGTGTGGGCTTGTGCTGTTGTTGTTGCTTGTGTTCTCTGGAACATTGTGGGCATGCTATGTTGATGCAACATTCGTGTCCTGCCCCCAGCACATCCTCATGTAAAATGCAAAAAGATGGATCTCACTGTATGCTGCCGTGTACAAGCGATAAATGAATCTGTACGGCTGCTAAGCAACAAATTTCACCTCATTCAAACCAGTGATGATAAATTCTGATTCTGTCATTTGATCCAGCAATGGCTCTTCCAGAATTTGAACTGGGGGAAGGGGATGAGTATGGCATATACAAAAAGTGACCCAACGAGAGATCTCATCTAGGTTGCCAACGTCCTTTATGGAAGGAAACCTTTCCTTTTTCTGATTCAACTCCGACCTCTGAGTTAGAATTTGCACTTGATACGGACCTGATTTTTTCTAGGTCACACGTTAATGCCAATCAAGGCCTTTAAAAGTCATTTAAAGGTAGGGGATGAGATCAAGTGTTGAGAGATTAGGTAGCCTGCTGCTCTAAAGGAGCAGCTTGGGAAGGTGTAGATTACAATTGACATTTGAAGAACAGTTGGTTGAGCTCTGAAATTTTATTCCTGTCCAGGGTCAGAATTGGAGCTGGTTAGAAGCCATTGGCAGAGGTATTGCTGTTCATCCTATGCTCATGGATTGCAGTAGTTTAAAGATCACTCTTCAATCTGCTTGATGGAAATCAGAAGGAGTTGTCTTTTTAGGTACATGACAGTAGTGGGGCTCACTGGTTGAAATTGATTTGTTCTCCAATCTTGGCTATCCATTTGCAACCATTTGGTCACTATACAAGGAGACATCATCAATGCACTGTTCATGCGTGTTGTGTCCTCCAAATGCTTGGCTTTTATATAATTATCAGTCAGCTAAGCCAATGCAATATTTGCTATTTGCATGATCTGACGTTGCAAATCAGTGCTTATTTAAACTGGCCTTGTCCAAGCATAAAATAACACTGCAGTCAGGATTTGCTTTAGTAAATCATCAATCCACAAGCGTGTCCTTTAGTCGTTAAATGTTCAGATAATTTCACTGTTCCCTATGGGGTTGATTATGCGATGTGCAAGCTCTATCAATCAGCTCAGCAATACGTTACCTATTGTGGGCATCGTTGAAGGAAACGCATCTCCAGCAGAAGAACAAACCGTCCACAGATGCTCTCTGACATGGCTGTTTGCAGCATTTTCTGTTCCTATTTCAGATGTCCAGTTTTTTAGTTTTTCTTCCATCAACCTACATTAGGGCACCATGGTAGTGTAACGGTTAGCACGGTGCTGTTACAGCTCAGGGCATTCTGGAATTCGGGGTGCAATTCCAGTGCTGTTCTGTAAAGAGTCTCTATGTCCTCCCAGTGGAATGCGTGGGTTTTCTCCAGGTCCGGCGGTCTCCTGCCACATATTGGGTACGTCAATTGGTCATTGTAAATTGTCCCCTGGGGCAGCGTGGGTCGTGAGGCTCAAAGGGCCTTCTCCATGCTGTATCACCAAATAAATAAATCAAATAAAATAAAATTTAACCTCAGTACCCCTGGGTGGGGAAGGAAAAATTGTCATGTTCTTGTAACAGCTGCCAGACAGGTAGAGAGCCACCGTAAATATTAGGATGCCCTACATTATTTGCTTTTCCGATTTTTTTTCATGCCCACCCCTTATCAACTAATTAATCCTGTTGGGAATCCTAAATGTAGAGGACTGGATTGAATTCCCTGTAGATATGCATTTGCACCTGTGTGTGTGAGAAGAGTGCACTACACTGTAGAGTAGGGGAGCAGACTGGAGGTGAAAACAATTGTTGGAGTATTTGTTAAAGTAATGTTAATTTGTTAAAAGAATATGGGACGGAACCATAGTGTAGCAGCTAGCATAAAGCTTTAAAGCGTGCCAGCTGTAAAATCTAGGTTCAATTTCTGCCACTATAAAGAGTTTGTACGTTCTGTGACCGCATGGGTTTCCTCTGAATGCTCCTGTTTCCTCCCACATTCCAAAGACGTGGTAAGAATTGGTAAGGGTTAGTAAGCTGTGGTCATTCATGTTAGAACCAGAAGTGCGACAGTACATGCGGGCTACCCCCAGTATATCCCCAGCACAGTTCAGGTCCTGCGTCCCGCTTGTGCCTACCTTTAAACCTACTCTAAGGTCAATCTAGCCCTTCCTTCCTACATAGCCTTCCATTTTTCTATCATCCAGGTGTCTATCTCAGAGTATCTTAAATGTTCCTAGTGCATCTACCATGACAGTGTTCCACACACACACCATTTTCTGTGTAGAGAACTGATCTCCATACCCCCTATACTTCCTCCAATCACCTTACAATCATGCCCCCGGTATCTGGCCTGGGAAAAACTCTGGCTACCCACTCAATCTATCCCTCTTATCCATCCAGATCCTATAGTCTCCCTCATCACCACTTACTGAAGGTGATGGGAATTTTAGTTGACTACCCAGCTCTATCCAGCCCAGAGATCTCTCCATGGAAATCAGGGCTGTTTAGAGCTGTGAACTCAATGGACAATGACCTCCTTTGGCCTAGTTACCATAAGGTCAGGTAGGCATTATTCAACATTGCATCAGTATAATGATCTTTACATCAGGTTCTATTGGTGGTCGCATTGCAAGCAAAACATTGTTCTGATATCAGTTATGCATTGGCCAAGACATATGCAATAGCATTCCGTCACTGTAAGGAGTTTCTATGTTCTTCCCCCCCCCCCCGAGCATATGGATTTCCTGCAGGTGCTCCGGTTTCCTCCCATATCCCAAAGATGTACAGTTTAGTAGTTTAGACACTAGAATACTACAGCACAGTACAGGCCCTTCGGCCCTCACTGTTGTGCCGACCCATATTCATTTTTTTTAAAGTACTAAACCCACACTACCCTGTAACCCTCTATTTTTCTTTTATCTGTGTGCCTGTCCAAAAGGCTCTTAAATACCCCTAATGTTTTAGCCTCCACCACCATCCCTGGCAAGTCATTCCAGGCACTCACAACCCTCTGTAAAAATTTTAAAAAAATAAAAAAAAACAACAAACAAACACAAACAACTTATCCCTGATTTCTCCCCTAAACTTCCCTCCCTTAACTTTGTACATAGTTGATTACATTGGTGTAATTGGGCAGTGCAGGCTCATTTGCTACCATGCTGATCTCTGGGTGTATATAAGACCTTTTTTGCTCTTTAAAATGGTAAGTCAGGATATTTAAAGCAACACACAATGTGCTGGAGGAACTCAGCAGGTCAGGCAGCGTCTATGAAAAAGAGTAAAGAGTCAACATTTCCAGCCGAGACTCTTCAGCAGGATTGGAAAAGGAAGGTGGGAGGAGGGAAAAGAGTAAAAGCTGAAACATGATTGGTAGAAAGAATGAATTTATTTGCTTCGTTGAGGTGTGAATTCTGTGCCTGTGTATTCCGAGAATGAGTAGTTGATGAATTTACTGACTCTTAAGATACCGGCTCTGGGGAAACAGTTCAATTTAAACACAGGACTCGCCCCATCGCCACTCAATCAAATTTATGACCCTTTGTGGGTGGGTCCCACTCATTTTTTTGTGTTAAAGATTGGGGTCAATTTACTATTAATGTCTCTGGTTTAATTTCCATCGTCTCACTCCCGACCCAGCCTCAGTGGATGCTAAAAATAGTGGTGAACCCAAGCGGTGTAACTCGAGAATGGAGACCTCCTTCATAAAGGTCAGAGGTGGTGTGATCAGTCACTGCTGCTGTAACTAGTACCATTCTCTGGAACGGTCTTGGGCTATACACTCAATGACCACTTCGTTTCATTAGGTACACTCGCCCATTAATCCAAATATCCAATCAGCTAATCATGTAACAATGCATAAAAGCATGCAGGCATGGTCAAGAGGTTCAGTTGTTGTTTAGACCAAACATCAGAATAGGGAGGAAATGCAATTCTTTTAACTAGAATGATTGTTGGTGTCAGACAAGGTGATTTAAATATCATAGAAATGGCTGATTTCCTGGGATTTCCATGCACAAGCTTCTAAGAGTTTAAAGATTGGTGCAAAAAAAAATCCAGTAAGCAGACAGTTCTTTGGGTGAAAACACCTTGTTAATGAGAGGTCAGACTGGTTTAAGCAGTTGGCCTTAAGCTCACTATGGGAGCGTCACACTATAAAAACTCTTTCCTAAAGTTAAAAAAGGCAAAATCCTAAATGACACACACAAAATGCTGGTGGTACACAGCTGGCCAGACAGCATCTATAAAGAGAAGCACTGTTGACGTTTCGGGCCAAGACCCTTCGTCAGGACCTATAGATGCTGCCTGGCCTGCTGCGTTCCACCAGCATTTTGTGTGTGTTACTTGAATTTCCAGCATCTGCAGATTTCTTTGTGTTTGCCTTTCAAAATCCTAAAAACAGGTTTAGAGATCTCCAGAAGATTTTGGGTCTGTGGTGTCGTCTTGGCAGTGGATTAGAACATTTTCTCTTCCTGGAAGGACTCTATTATGTGAAAATTTTGATCCCAGTCTCTCGAGCTCTGAACAGTGGCTACAGCTGACAGATTGCCAAAGTTTGAGCCTTAACTTTGTTGGGAGTGGGAATGGATTTATTCAGCTTTGTAACAGGAAAATCCCACCTCTTTGGAGTGGCTAGCCTGGGGCAACTGGGTGAAGAGGACTTTGAAGAGGCTGGAGGAATAGTAGACTGGCCTGGAAGACCTTTGTTTTTCACAGTGGCATGAATAGTGCTGATGTTTTTCCATTGCACTGACTTCCCTGCCTATCTATTTTCCCTTCCCCGGCTGAACTGTTTCTTTTTGAGAGGCATTCTGGGTGTAAAATCACAACTGTTGTGTGTGTAATATTTCAATAATTGTGTTATCGTGTGTTTAAGCATTTTTGTGTTTACTTAATTTCAGGTTATATGTAAAACTACATTAATTGCATATATCATCACACTGCCACCTGATCCATGCACGCCTTGCTAAAAGTAAACACGAAGATAAACCAGCATTTCCTTTGAATTTGTTTAATGTGCTGTGGAGTTTTGGGACAGTGAATTGACTGTCAAGGCGAGCTGTAGTTCCAGTATGTCGACATCGAAGTCTGATGTGGAGGCTGCAGGTTCTAGAGTAAAGCGGGTCACCCTTTCGTGCAATCTACTGTACCAGCTTTAGATGGTAGGAACAACTAAGACTGTCACAGATTGCAAATGCATTGTTGCATCTGCAAAAGTAACCAGGAAGACCATTTTCTATCTGCATTTCATTCCATTGTTGGCCCCTGTGCAGATGGTTATTCTTTTTGACGTTCACCCCCCTCCTGCGCTATCTGGGTGAGGTGCAGTGAAGCGATAACCCCGACGCACCTCCGAGGGTTTTTGACCACCTTTTCTCCTTTCAGCGCCGCCTGCTTATGCAGCTAGAGCGGGCTGGGGATGCCAAGGGACACTTTCGGGTGCAGTTTGAGGGGCATTATTACACCATTCGATGGCTGCGGGCTGCCCACAGTGCCATTCCTGCAGAGAGTGGGCATATTCTAAAGAATTGCCCAAAGGTGACTCCACCGCAGAGGTGTAGGGCAACACTGCTGGGCCTCCACCCCACTGTTCCACCCCCCCCCCCCCCCCTCGTGGCAGTGATCCCCAGAGTAACAGGGCGTCAGTGCAATAGTTAAGGGAGTTGGTCATATCCTCGAACATCTGTTGGGCCTACTCTCCAACTCTTCAACAGTCTTAAGGAGGCGTAGAGGAGTTTGGAGGTTCACGGATTCATCAACTGTATATCTCCTGAGTGTTGGCCACCTCTAGGCGGCTGTTTGTGTGCTCAGACCACCACCTGGTGTGGGCAGAGCTCAATGCGCTGTCTGCATAGGTGGGATCCGTGTACCTGCATTTCAGCAACAGGCTGCTGGAGGACCTGCCAGGAAGAACAGGCTAGGTCTGAGGCTCCAGTGAGATATGCACAAGGTTCACATCAGATTGTTTTGGCAGGAATATGCACGTGTCAACCAAGCGGTGGATATCTGAGATTGGAGACCGTTTATTAGACATTTTCATATGAATTAATTTGGCCTTTTCCAGACCTTTTCTCTGCTTATTCATGTTCAGGTATGGAGTTCCGGAGTTCTTTGACACTATCATATATTTGTAAACTGTTATTATTGCCCAGGTTAGTTTAGTTTAGTGTTTTTTTTCATATATTTTTTTTCACATATATTTAATATATTTTTTTCTTTTTTAATGGTTATTTTTGTTTTTTTTCATATAATCGTGGACTTGATTGATTAAGGTATTCTCTTCTGTTGATGTTTAGTAGGATATTGTTATCTTATTATCAATGTGATTTCAAGTCTATTGTATTCACAACTTTATTACTATGTTATTTTTTTGTGTATATATGAAAATCAATAAAAAGATTGAAAAAGAAAGGATATCTGAGATCAAGTGGCTTGAAGGAGCTGATAGATTTGAAGTCTCAGCTGGAGCTTCTCTGGGATGAGTACCAGAGGGAGAAGGAAGCACTGAGGCCCAGTATCTCTCCTCACAGATGCTACAGGATCTGGACCATGCCTCATCCTCCTATTTTCTCCAATAGGGGAGAGGTGACTTCAGGCAGCTCCTCCGTTACAGATCCAGTTAGAATTACTGATGAGGTAAACTCTTTTTGAGGCTCTGTTCTCAGGTCTGACTCATGAGGATGCACGTAGGGCTGTGGGCCCACTTACCAAGGGTTAGCCCTGCGGATGCTGAGTGGCTAGGAACTGACTGGTGCCCTCAACCAGCTACAGCGAAGCAAGTCTCGGGCTGAATGAGCTGACAGTTGAATTTCTGTAGACCTTTTGGCACAAGTGGGGGTGAAGGGGTTAATTATACCAGGGTAAGGGGAAAAAGCCTGGTGATGAATGAGATGCCCCTCCCGGTGCAGAGCAGTTGTAGCCCTGCTGTCAAAAAATGGGGAATCTGTTGCCTAAAGGATTAGTGCCCATTATTTCTCCTCATTGCAGGGTATAGGTTCTTTGTCTGGGCTCCATGCTGGCATAGCAGTCCTACACAGTCCAGTCCATCCAGGACAATACTCACCTTGACCAGGATCTGATCCACCTGTCCCAAGAGACTGGTCTGCCTGTCGCCCTTCCCTCCCCTCCCTTGCAGGAGAATGCTTTTGACATGGACGACGAGTACCTTTTTGGGACTCCGCACACAATCAGGCTTGGGTATTTTTGGCCCGCATCTGATAGGTGTGCGCTGCTGCAAACCGCAGCCTTAAAGTCAACAGGCCCGTGTGCTTTGGAGTGGGTGCAAGTGGTGGGTGAGCATTTGACTGTAACATCTAAGTACATGGATGGGAAAACTCTGGAGGGCTATGTCCAGGTGCAGGTTGATGGGACTAGGGAGAACAACAGGTCAGCATAGACTAGATGGGCCAAAAGACCTGTTACATACTGTAGTGTGTATGACCAGCCAATATCATACAGGATTTTTATCGGGAAGCAAACCCAGTCAGTGGGTGAAGGTACAGTTCGATTTCCACGATGCTTTAATTTGGTTAATTGTCACTGCTTTGATTAAACTCAGTTGTGAAGAGCAGCTTTCTGAGCAAATTTCAATGCCTTATGAGAAAAAGGGATTTAATGAAGTTGGTCACAGTAACATTTGAATGGGTTAAACCTTATTACTCATCGCATCTATGTTTTTCTAATTGAATCTTTTTTCTTATAACCTTCATGGCCATCATCAAATAGCTTAAAATCTGATTTTAAATTTGTTTTAAAATCCCTTTAGAACAGAGATGGAGGAATTTCTTTAGCCAGAGGTTGTTGAACCTGTGGAGTATTGCCAGGGCTTCCCTAGTTTCCTACTGACCCCCACCCATCATCAGTTTATTTGGCCATCGACTGTCTTACACCTGATCTGCCAGTCTCTATTCCTGGGCATCATTTTTGCTGCCTATTAATTATTGGGTTTTTTCCCCACACTTTTTTAATCTTGCTTTCATCTTTGTTTTTGTAGGCTGCCACCAACTCCTTATAGATTTCTGCTTGTTAACCCTTGTATATTTTGAGTAAGGACTGAATATAATTAACATTTTGTGGAATAGAGATGTGATATTTGTCCAAAAGGATTTTAATTTTTTAAGTATTATCACCTGACCTCCAATCCTTAGTTTGTTGCTGTTACTCTTTCTATAGGGTTGTCTGACGCTGCCATCATGGAACTCAACCTGCCGACCGGTATTCCCATTGTTTATGAGTTGGACGCTAACCTGAAGCCCACCAAGCCCATGCAATTCCTGGGAGACGAGGCAACTGTGAAGGCAGCCATGGAGGCTGTAGCAGCTCAGGGAAAGGTCAAGAAGTGATGCAGAGGGAACGGATCCTGCAAGCAACTGAATACAGAGAAGTGCCTGTATCTACTACACACTGGGCAATAATAAATGGTTTTTGTAAAATGTTACTGTAAGCAGTTATTTATCATGCAATGTTAAATTAAACATGATTATTAGAACTGGTTTTATCTGTTACTCAAACAATGGCTTCCAAAACATCAAATTGCACCTTTCACTGAACTTGTCCAAAAGTAAATGCAAGAGATTCTGCAGCTGCTGGAACTCCAGAGCAACACATACAAAACGCTGGAGGAACTCAGCAGGCCAGGCAGCATCTATAGAAATGAATAGAGTGGGCATTTTGGGAATGAGAACAGGGAAATGCCAGAATAAAAAGTGGGGGGGGGGGGGGGGAGAGAGAGAAGAGGAGGCAGCTAGGAATAGGTTAAAATCAATGTAAATTGATAATACATCCTTTTCAGCTGGAGCCCCTTGTCAGCAGTAAGATTAATTTGAAATATTCAAGCAGTCTTGTTCACCATGGATTGATCCAAAGTGATAACTGTAACGAATGTTTTTGTGAGGAACAGCTTGGGTTACACAGGTCTAATTCAATTCTTCAAGGCAGTTACAAAGTAGTGGATGTGGTGCACAGCAATTTTAGTCCAACAAAGCTCCCCAGGAGGTACAGTTCCAGGGAAACTTGGCTGCATGGATTCAGAATTGGTTTTCTCACAGAAGGCAGAGTGGTAGTGGGTGGAGTGTATTCTGCCTGGAGGTTAGTGTCCCATGGTATTTTGCAGGAATCTTTGTGACTTTTTATAAATGACTCAGCTGAGGAAATGGGTGTTGTGGTCATTGATAAGATGCAGAGCCATGGCAGATAGAATTTGATCCAGAAAAGTGAATTGATTCATGTCAGAAGGTCAATGGTAGAGTAAAAGGTTAATGGCAGGATTCTTCAGTGTGGAGGAACATAGATCACACACTGCAACTGCAGGTCCATGGACAAGCTGATTAATTGGCATATGGTGAATTGGCCTTCATTAGTTCAGGGATTGAGTTTGAGAGCCACAGGGTAATGTTGCAGCTCTATAAAACCCCAGTTAAACCACAGTTGGAGTATGTGTTGTGTTTAGTTCTAGTCAATTCACAGGAAGGACGTGGAAGCTTTAGATACGGTGCACAGGAGATTTAGCAGGATGCTGCCTGCACTAGACAGTATGTCTTCTGTGGATTGGTTTAGTGAGCTATTGTTTTTTTTGAGTGAAGGAGGGTAAGGTGACTTGATAGAGATGTACAAGAGGCATAATATGGCCAGCCAGTGGCAATGGCTAATAGAAGGGCACAATTTTAACACATTTGGAGGAAAGTATCGGGGGGGGAGATCAGTCAGAGATAGTTTTGTTTGCATGGAACACACAGGCAGAGGTCATGATTTAGAAGAGTTTTAAAAAGCTGCCTCCAAGATCTACCATGCAGGATTTCTCATATGGATAAAGGAAAGTCTAATGCAGGAGTTCTCAAACATTTTTTATGCTATGGACCCCTACCATTAACTGAAGGGCTTGTGAAAGTGTAGCAGTTAGCATAATCGGTTCAATTCCTGCCACTGTCTCCATGTGAGTTTCCTCCCACATTCTACAGATGTTTGTATGTGGTGGGCACCGGAAGCACAGTCACATCATCAGACTCTGCTGATCATTGAAACTAAAGTGAAATGCATCACTTGTGCTAATGTACACATGATAAAAGCTAAACTCTAATTTCCAGCTCTGAATCTATAACTGCTGTTCTGTCAGAAATACTGAACAAAATGCTGCAGGAACCATTGATGGAGGGGAACTGGGCAGTCAACGCTGCAGATCAAGAGACCCTTACCTGGATATCAGACATACCAAAAAGGAAATAAACTCCTATTTGTAAACAACACTCTCCCTGTCCAGAACCACTCAGCATTCCAAATCTTTCATGTCAGACTGCATGTCCTGGTGCCTCTAGGAGCTGCCGACTCCCAGCTCGGCTACACTCGCACCAGTGTCCTCAGCCAATCCGTTGCCGAACCCTTTGTCTTTCTGAAGGTTTACTGCCACTACTGTGGCCATCCCCATCCATAAACACTGACCAATTAGCAATTTTAAAATTATCATTCCATTTCTTTAAACTAATCCTTATGAGCAAATACCAGCCTTTAAGTGTCTCATGACATTTTTTTTTATCCATACTGGAAATTTTGTACAAGTGTGCCTTTTTACCATTTGTTGTCAGCCAGTAGAGCTGTGATTAGCACAGCACTATTTAGCTCAGAGTTCAATTCTGGTACCACCTGTGAGGAGTTTTTACTTCACCCTCTGACCCTGTGGGTTTCCTCCCACATGCCAAAGTGATCAGGGTAGTAGGTTAATTGGTCATTGTAATCAGGTTAGTGTTAAATAGGCGGGTTGCCGGACATCGCACCCATTGGGCCAGAAGAATCTCTAAATAAACAGGTCCTGCGACTTGTAAGTTCCACTCCTCATACTGGATAGACCAAAACCAATTAATCCAACTGTACTGATAGTTTGGTCTCCCTGGCTTCTACTGAGCTCAAGGATATCAGGAACAAGATGGGGAAATGTTAAAGGTACACAAGATGGAAATACTAGTTGTAAACTAGGCAGCGAATTAAAAAGATAAGATTTACTGGGGAACAACTGAAAGCTGACATGAAAGAGATACAGAACAAATGACCATTTTCAGTGGAATGTCATTCTCTACATTTACATGCACACACATATTTAAAAATGAATTATCAAACAAAATCAGTATCTTTCAACAATACAAAATGGTTGAGTTCTGAGGGGTGTGTGCACGTGCTGGGGAGGAGGAATGAGTAGAGTGGGGAGTGTTTTAACTGAGTCTCATGGCCATCATGAAGGACATCAAGAACAATGAGAACACAAGATGGAAATATAAGTCGTCCATCCAGGACATGCCAGCTTCTCATTGCTACCATCAAGTTAGGAGGCACAGGAGTCTGAAGACACACGCTCAGCTTTAGGGACAGCTTCATCTCCTCTGCCATCGATTTCTAAATGGGGCACAATCACGGCTGCGCTTACTGCACTACTCTTGGAAAATAAAACTTCTCATTTTAACCTGCATAGTGCTGCCACAAAACAACAAATTTCACAGCATATCAGTGAGAATAAACCCGATTATGATTCTGTTGTCCAACATGCACAATGATACACAGCACGGCCATCAGTGCAAGGTAGTATCGAACAACAGCTGCCAGAAATGTCCCTTGTTTAGGAATATGCTCGCTTGTAACAAATACAGCATTTAGAATTCCTCACAACAGAGAAGAATTATACAACTAGAAAACACGGAATGCTTACATCAGATGCCCTCATGCCATTCTCACAAGGCAACTGGCAGGCAGACAACACCACAATAACTGAACCAACTGTGAGGCTGAGGTGCACAATTAATGGTTACAGCACAGCTTGAAATAACTATCCTTACAAAGCTTTGGGTTTTTGAGGAAGCAGAGATTTGGTTTCAACAAAAAAGTTTCAATGCCCTGGGAGCAGTATCACCATCCAGTATGCAAGGGACACTGCACAGTCGGAAAAGGCTGCAGAGGGTTATGAACTCAGCCAGCCCCATCTTGGGCACTCAGCTCCCCACGATCAAGGTAGTCTTAAAAAGGCAGCATTCATCTCATTGCTACCATCAAGGTGGTGGTAAAGGGGCTTGAAGACACCCAACATTTTAGGAACAGCTTCGTCCCCTCTACCATCAGATTTCTGAAGAAACAATGAAACCACAAACACTACCTCACCATGTTTGTACTATTTAATTTACATCAGGTTTATTATCACTGACATGTCATGAAATGTGTTCTTTTGCAGGAGTAGTATAGAACACATTTTTCCTCTTGCTGCAATTTAGAGGACATTTTATGTATTGCATAGTACTACTGCTGCAAAACAACAAACCACGACAATAATCCTGATTCTGAAACCCTCTGGTGATGGGGAAGGGTTGATTAACTCTGTCCCGAACACCAGATGTACTGGGCACAAGCGTGAAATATAGAGGAGAAAGGAGACATCACTGGAATTGCAGAGTGAACGTTAAACAAAAGGGCGGGCCAGGTAAGTGAGCAACGACAAACCACAGCACACGAGAGCACAATAAGAACAGCTGGCAGAGCCACTGCTTCACTGAACCACAGACCTCGGCTGCTGCTGTCAAAGCTTGCATGTTCAGCAATCAGGACCCAAATCCTGCCACAGTCTGCAAGGAATTTATACTTTCTCCCCGTGACCACACGGTTTCCCCTTGGTGCACTGGTGTCCTCCTACATTCTAAAGACATACAAGTTAGGGTTAGTTAATGTGCGTGCACAATGCTGGAAATGTGACAACACTTGCCAGCTGTCCCAGCAAATAACTTAATTCACTGTATGATTTGATGAATATGTGACAAGGTAATCGTTAATCGTTTCTCTGTGACAGCATAAGCTTCTCCCTGGCTTCCTCCAATGTCCCAAAAACATGCCAGTTGGTAGATTAGTGGGCCACTGTAAATAGCACCCCCCCCCCCAGTGTTGATGGGGATGTACAAGACGAGGAGGCATAGACCAAGTGGATAACCAGAGGCTAGTTTGATCTTAGAGTAGGTTAAAAGGTAAGCACAACATTGTCAAGACGTACAAACAAGCTGGATGAACTCAGCAGGTCGTGCAGCATCCGTTGAAAGGTGCAGTCAACATTTCGGGTGGTGTACAGTTCTAAGTTCCATATTTTTGGTGTCTCAGGCTGCCCACTATCTATACCTGTTATCATTTTGTACAGCTTTACCAAGTCACCTCATCCTCCTATCCTCAAAAGACATACCCACTAATCCAGGCAGCAAGTCTCCTCTGTACCCTCTCTAAAGCTTCCACAACGAGGCAACTGGAACTGAACATGATACTTCAAGTGCGGTCTAACCAGGGTTGTTGTTTTTATACATCGAGCTGCCACTTTACCCTGCAGCTCTTGAACTCACTCCTTTGACAAAAAAGCAATCTCAAGGCATAACGAATACAACAGCCCCATCTCCTGGTGGAAAGGCAGCACTGCCATTAATTTAGCAAATGCACAAAGCAGGCGCAAATACACACAAAACGCTGGAGGAACTCAGCAGATCAGGCAGCGTCTGTGGAAATTAAGAGTCAGTCGATGTCTCGGGCTGTGACCCTTCTACAGGACTTCAAGGCAGGAAGGGACATTAACCTGGAACATAATTCTGTTTCTGTACTGCATGTTCCCTGGATTTTCTGTTTTCACACAGGTACTTACTGGTCACAGTTGAATGGCAAAGGGTAAGGAGGTGACGTGGTCATCACAAACTTAGTGGTTATCTACATGACACAGTGGGCAGTGTTAATGGCTCACAGTAACCCGGGTTCAATCCTGACCCCGGCTGCTCTCCCAAGCACTGTGCGGATTTTCTTCGATGCTCCCGCTCCCTCTTAAAGACAGGCTGATAGCACAGCTGGCTGCTGCAAGTTGCCTCAAATGTGTGGGTGAGTAGTAGAATCAAGAGGAAAACAGGTTACAAGGAAAGAGCAGGGTATGGAAATAGAGTTTGAGCTGCCAGAGACTACAATTTGGCCCACCAGGTCTGTGTGGTGCGGAAATAACATCATGTGTTTGGCCCCCTTAAAGCCCAGCCGGGGCAGATAGAATTGAATCTCTGCTCCCCACCTCTCCCCAAGGGTCAACAGGACCTGTGATGGTAAGCCCATTCTTCTTAAGCGAGCTTGGCATCTTGTCCCAATCCACTGAAGATCAGGGTTCCCGACCAGTTTCATGCCATGGGCCCCTATCATTAACCGAGGAACCACACTGGGAATCTCTGCTTTAGATAGTGATCTGAGCCCAGTACCATGTCAGCATTCCACAGGAGTCCCCGCCACTGAGGGGTAGAGTAGCAACTCAGTGACACCGCTGGGCAGGAGTTGGAGGGATGCACTGCGTGTGAAGAGGGAGGACACACACACACAGGGGCGCAAAAGGGGGAATGAGAAAGGGAGAGAAAGAAGCGCGTACACACAGGAGAGGATAAGCAAGAGGACAAGGAGAGAGAAACAGACACAAATAGAAGAGGGTGAGCGAGAGAGGGAGACTGGAAGGAAGAAATGGGGAGGGGAGAGGGGGGAGAGGGGGGAGAGGGGGGAGAGGGGGGAGAGGGGGGAGGGGGGGGAGGGGGGGAGAGGGGGGAGAGGGGGGAGAGGGGGGAGAGGGGGGAGGGGGGGGAGGGGGGGGGGAGGGGGGGGAGGGGGGGGAGGGGGGGGGAGGGGGGGGAGGGGGGGAGGGGGGGAGGGGGGGAGGGGGGAGGGGGGAGGGGGGAGGGGGGGAGAGGGGGGAGGGGGGGAGGGGGGGGAGGGGGGAGAGGGGGGAGGGGGGGAGGGGGGAGGGGGAGGGGGGAGGGGGAGGGGGGAGGGGGAGGGGGAGGGGGAGGGGGAGGGGGAGGGGGAGGGGGAGGGGGAGGGAGAGGGGGAGAGAGAGGGGGAGAGAGAGGGGGAGAGAGAGGGGAGAGAGAGGGGAGAGAGAGGGGGAGAGAGAGGGGGAGAGAGAGGGGGAGAGAGAGGGGGAGAGAGAGGGGGAGAGAGAGGGGGAGAGAGAGGGGGAGAGAGAGGGGGAGAGAGAGGGGGAGAGAGAGGGGAGAGAGAGAGAGTGCGCAAGAGTGAAAGACAGGAAAGAAGATGAGAACCATAAGCACATACATGAAAACAATCATGAAGAATGCCCATCTTCAATGGAGAGATCCTTACAAAACAGACTTTTATTTGAAAATTCTTCACCCAATATATAAACCAGAAGTTTCTGGTGAGATTCAGTAGCAACCAAGAGCTTCCTGTGAGAATTAATCCACTTATATTAAAAAATGCTGAGTGATGATGAAGAGCAGGCCAGCACGAGACCAGGGCAAAGCACAGAACACAGACCTGTGCGCCATTCCAAAACACAGCAAAGTCCATACATTACAGGCAAACAACCTCCTCCTCCCACACCACCCCCCTCCCTGTATCAAAACCACCATAAACTGTTGTAAATGGCTAAGCAAGCTCAAATTGGTAACTCAACTGAGGCGTTTTGAATAGTCAGGATACCGACACTGTGGTCTAATCTTTCCATTTCAGAAGCAGCAGGCATCAGGGTGTTATTTCTAATATTTCAAGTTTTGCAGGCAATGCAGCTTTGTTCCACCTCACACTGACGCTATGCTCTCAGAAGCAGTCAGATGTTGAGAAGTCTGTGCCAATCTCGGAAGAGTCGTTGGCCTCCATTACTGTAGTGCTGGTTTCGGGGCATCTCATTTGGTCTGGGTGGGCACTACGCGTAGTCCATCTGCTGTGAGGGGCAGGAGCTCTCCTTGCGCTCACAGTGCTGCATCGGCTTTGCCTCAACACCGTCGAGGCTCCTGACTGTCACATAGTCCTTAACTCTGATCTCCATGTTCTTTGCTTGGACTGCTGCCGTGTGCAACTTCTCCAGGAAGTCGGGCATCCCTGTGGAGGAACCAGCAACGCATCAGGTATCAGCCCATGGCCCTGAGTGGTGGACTCAGCCAGACCCACCCGATGACATCTACAGGCAAAGTTGATTTTCCATAGCATTTATACCTCGGCTGTGAACATCTCTGACAAACTTGCACTGACACACAATGGAAAGCATCCTGACTGACTGCATCACAACCTGGAATGGAGATTTCAATGCACGGGATCACAATAGGCTACTGTGCTCCATAACGAGGACTACCCAGGACATCTACATAAGGCATGAATCTCAGGACAGTGACTTTAATCATCAAGAACTCCCACCACACAGGCCATGCCTTCTCCCCAATGCTGCCATCAGGTAGAGGTCACCATCATTATGTGTTGTGTCCTATGACATGAGAAAAGGGAATGGCATGAGATGGGGTAGGAAGAAGTATAGTCAAGATAGCCGTGGGAATTGGTAGACTTCTAAAATATACCAGTAGCCAGTTATCTCCAGAGATGGAGCTGCAGACGTCGAAAAAGGGGAGGGGGTGGGGGGAAGAGTCAGAAATGGACCAAGTGAAGTCAAGGGCAGGATGGAAGTTAGAGGGAAAGTTGATGAAATTGATGAGCTCAGCACAAGCCCATGAAGCAGCACCAATGCAGCGCAGAAAGATTTAAGAAGCATTACCAGTGAAGGCTTGGAATACGAACTGGTGATTCATCTTCCATGTTGCCGATGAAAGACAGGCATAGCTGGGGCCTGTGCGGGTGGGTTCCCATGGCTACATCCGAAGTTAAGTGTGAGGATTAGTTCTGCCAGAGGGTGTTAGTGGGTCCTGTATTTATGAAGGCTCACTTGCTAGAAGCTCTCGTTACAACCCCAACTACCTGTGATTCAACTTACAATGTATTATGGATCTGTATTTCCAGGTGCCTCAGTTCTATTGGACTCCTCAGTGCCCTACCATTCACCATGCAAGTCCTACCCTGGGTTGTCCTTTCAAAGTTCAATCTGTCTGTATTGAATTTTATTTGCCATTTTTCAACCCATTTTCCTAGCTGGACCAGATCCTGCTGCAGCGTTCCTCCCTGCCCACCTCATCCCGTTTCCTTACTGAGTGGCGGATGTGACTTTGGAAGAAGGGACCAGATGGTGGAACCTCAATGGATTTGAAGATTCACTGTTTACGGTGCAAGGTCACCAGTCTCATTCCCCACCCTGGCCCCAGCCCAGCTCCCAGGTATCCAGATCACTGAATGCCTTACCACTGGACATCATCCAGCTGACACAGTACCGAGGGAAAACAGTCTGTGGATCGTCACGGTACGTGAGGAGGTAGTCAAAGCCATTCTGGAAGACAAAGATTGAAAAGGGGTTGCTGACACAGTCTGTTTGAAGCTCAATGAGACAAAGTTCCCTGGAGCTCGGCAACAGCAACTCTTTACTGGATTAGAGGTGAAACCATACTTCTGACCTTTCGGGTAGCCTCTCTATTGTGATCCTTAACTTCACTAACTAGCTAGAAGTTCATCACCTTTCTGAAGTCCTGAAATTATTTACCTTGGCACATTGACATCCACACCTCCCCCCCACCAACAAACCCCTGGAAAAGCATCTGCTCCCTTAGAAATTGGGAGATTGGTATTCTATCACCACTAACAGTATTAAAGTTATAGAGCAACACAGCACAAAAACAGGCCCTTCAACCCACCTAGTCTGTGCTGACTGGTTATTCTGCCTAGTGCCATCGACCTTTACCTGGACCATAGATCTCCAGAGGGATCTTGGGGTCCGAGTCCACAGGACACTCAAAGCTGCTGCGCAGGTTGACTCTCTGATTATGAAGGCATACGGTGTATTGGCCTTCATCAATCGTGGGATTGAGTTTAGGAACCAAGCGGTAATGTTGCAGCAATATAGGCCCCTGGTCAGACCCCACTTGGAGTACTATGCTCAGTTCTGGTCGCCTCACTACAGGAAGGACATGGAAACCGTAGAAAGGGTGCAGAGGAGATTTACAAGGATGCTGCCTGGATTGGGGAGCATACCTTATGAGAATAGGTCAAGCAATTGGTCTTTTCTCCTTGGAGTGACGGGGGATGAGAGATGACCTGATAGAGGTGTACAAAATGATGAGAGGCACTGATCATGTGGATAGTCAGAGGCTTTTCCCCAGGGCTGAGATGGCTAGCACGAGAGGGCACAGTTTTAAGGTGCTGGGGAGTAGGTACACAGCAGAAGTCAAGGGTAAGTTTTTTTTTAAAATACACACGAGTGGTGAGTGCATGGAATGGGCTGCCGGCGACAGTGGTGGAGGTGGATACGATAGGGTCTTTTAAGAGACTCCTGGATAGGTACATGGAGCTTTGAAAAATAGAGGGTTATGGGTAACCCTAGGTAATTTCTAAGGTAGGAACATGTTCAAGCACAGCTTTGTGGGCCGAAGGGCCTGTAGGTTTTCTATGTTTCTAAGTCTATACCCCCCCCCCCACATCCTTGTACTCATCCTAAGCTTCTCTTAAATGTTGAAATCAAACCCGCATACACCACTTCCACTGGCAGCTTGTTTCCCACTCGCATTATTAATCTTTATTCTCTAAGAAATCACCAACAGGGGCACTAAAATCAGAACTTCATGGCTAAAATGTGAAATATCCTCAACACCATGTTTCAGAGACGTCATTTATTATCAACTACGACGACAGACACACTGTGCCTTATTATCTCATCTTGTTGTACCTTTAACTTGGCGAATTCCAAACAGTACATCTCAGACAGCTGCAAGGGCCCACCCCCACCCCCACAATGAACCCGCACCTCCCTGCCGCAGCCTTGGAGAATGGAAAACCAGGATGTTCCCTTGTAAAGGCATTTCACTGGGAAAATTTCCCTCTGGAAACTCACACTAATTGCCCTCTTGGACTTGTGCACCGGGGCAGCACAGGCGTGTAATGGTTAGCATAACACCAACAAACAGGGGTAAAATCCGCCACTGCCTGGAAGAAACTGGTATGTTGTGGCCGAGAGGTCTCCTCCGATTTTCTTCCATATTTCAAAGTTCACAGTAAATTTTATTATCAAAGTACATACATGCCACCACAACCCTGAAATACATTTCCTTGCAGGCGCACTCAATAGAGTAGTAACCATAACAGAATCAACAAAAGATAAACCAGAGTGCAGAAGACAACAAACTGTGCAAATACAGAAAGAAATAAGTTTTTAAAAATAATTAATTAATGAATAGGCAGTATCAAAAACGTGAGATGAAGAGCCCTTGAAAGTAAGTCCACTGGTTGTGGGAACATTTCAATGATGGGACAAGCGAAGTTGAGTACAGGTTATGGTTAGAAGTTGTGGGTATGCTACGTTGGCACCGGAAATATGGTGACACTTGTGGGCTGCCCCCAACCCCCAACACATCCTCGGACTGTGCTGGTTGTTATCGCAAACGACACACTTCGCTGTCCGTTTCGCTGTATATGTGACAAATAAAGCTAACCTTTATATAAAAAAAATATATAGTGGACCCTCTACACCATCTGCAGTACCCAGCCTTACCTCGTCAAACGATCGGTGCGGTTTGATCACCATCTGGGACTCGTACGATGTAACCCTCACACAGTTGGGATGCTCTGGCACATCAGGGTGATCCACAGCCCTGTCCAAAACACACAAGCTATCAGAGCAGATGATTTTAAATGGGACTAGCTCAAATAGGCACAATAGTCAGTGTTGGAAACTACTGCATTTTTTAAAAATAGTACTTTTTATAAGATTTGTATTTTTTAAAACAAACTCATGAATATTTTACAGTCACTAGCAAAAAGCGGTACAGCAGCTAAACTAATGGTTTAGCACCTTTCTCATTTTTCATTGGCACATTACCCTCGTGGCATAATTGTTTTAATTAAGCACCTGATTAACTATTTCATTCTTATCTAAGGAACTGTCCTCATCTCATTATAAAAGTGATAGATTTTTCCAGAGGTGCCATCTTGGCTTCTTCTTTATTGCTTTATCTTTGTATCTACACATCCCTTAGCATCATTTCTCAGCTCTATATTTAGTTTGCTTGGTATCTGTATGTTTGTTTGTGCTCCAAAATAAACTGAAATCTTGGAATTAATACTGATCATTCCTGACTCCCAAAAAAGAATCCCAATCAGAAAATTAACAGAGATCTGACAGCATGGAAGATGGGCCGAAGGGCCTATTTCTATGTTATGTCCCTAGGCTTACAGATGATACAAACATTGACCGCGTAGGGTGACAATGAGGAGGAAAGCTTTAGACCAGGGGATCCTAACCTGGGGTCCATGGGTGGTAGGCAGTTAATGATAGAGGTCCAAGGCACAGAAAAAGGTTGTGAAACTCTGCTTTAGGCTACAAGACATGGGAGCAGAATTTGACCATTCAGCCATTGAGTCTGCTCCGCCTTTACAGTGAATCGCAGAGAACGTCAGGCCTAGTGAGGAACGTGCAACAGCAAGGAGTGGAGTGAACCAATTCTCACCTCGATAACAACACCATCATATTGTTCTTTTGGTCCACGTGATAGCGCCGGATGTAGAGGTAATCCCTCGAGTACATGGGATACTGAAGATGGACACAAACAATAAATCTGTCAATCACTACTGTTATACATCTCTCCATATTAATCACATCCTACCTCAGCAATTAAAAATAAGGTCTTCTGCATTAATAACTCATAAATGTGGTCTGATCTTCACCCAAGTCACAATAACAGACAAACACAATCTGCATAAACTATTAACACACAAACAATTGTACTTTCATGTATTTATTGAACACATTGTTTAATCATTCACAGTCCAGGCTGGAAAAAGGATGTGAGCAGAAATAACTTCTACCAAACGTGTCCTGTAGCTACTGATCAGACTTGCACAACTGTGAGGAGGAAGTTTAGACAATTCCTCTCTACAAAATTGTTGCAATCAATCAATATTTCTGGGATACTTTGCATGAACAGCCCTCTTCAGGTAATGCCACAGCATCTCAATTGGGTTAAGGTCTGGACTCTGACTTGGCCATTCCAAAACACAAATTTTCTTCTTCTTAAACCATTCTGTTGTTGATTTATGCTTATGTTTTGGATCATTGTCTGTTTGATCATCCAACTTCTATTAAGCTTCAGGTGACTGCTACACTAAGATTCTCCTGTAGAATGTCTTGATACAATTTTCAATCCATTGTTCCCTAAACAACTGCAAGCTGCCCAGGCCCTGAGGCAGCAAAGCAGCCCCAAACCATGGGATGAGGTTTTGGTGTTGGTGTGCAGTCCCCCTTTTCCCTCCAATCACCACGATGTACATATCTGCCAAAAAGTTCAACTTTTGTCTCATCTGTCCTCAAAACATTGTCCCAGAAGCATTGTGGAGCAACCAGGTGGTCTTTTGGAGAGTTGAGAGATGCAGCAGTGTTTTCTTTGGAGAGCAGTGGTTTCCTCCATGCTGTCCTTCCACAAACACCATTCTTGTTCAGTGTTTTTCTTACAATGGACACATGAACAGAGATTTTAGCAAGTTATAGAGATTTCTACTGTTACCCTTGGGTTCTTTCTCACCTCCTTCAGCATTGCTCATTGTACTCTTGGTGTGATCCTTGCAGGACACCCACTCCTTGGGAGAGTAGCAACAGTACTAAATTTCCTCCATTTCTCTTACTGTGGACTGATGAACATTCAGATCTTCAGAAATGCTTCTGTAGCCTTTTCCAGCTTCATGTATCTCTGCAATTCTTCTAATATCCTCTGAAAGTCATTTTTGTTTGAGGCATGGGGCACCTTAACAGATCTTTCTTGAGAAGAGCAGTCTCTGTCAGTAACCTGACTTGACTTTGTGTCTTTTTTTTAATATAAATCGGGCAGGACACCTCTACAACCCACATCTCCAATCCCATCTCATTGACTGGAACACCTGACTCCAGATGGCTTTTGAAGAAGGCATTACCAGAGGTTCACGTACTTCTTTTGAACCTACACTGCAATCGTTTAAATTATGTACTCAGTATTGACAAGTACTCGGTATTGTTTGTGTTATTAGTTTAGGCAGATTATGTTCACCTATTATTGTGACTTAGATGAAGATCAGACTACATTTTTTCGAGTAATGTACAGAACCGATAACTGCCAAGAGTTCACAAACCTTTTCCTGCAGTCGTAGCTGGGGTGCACAGTATTGTAGACTGGTTAAAATGGGAAGGGGGGTGGGAAACAGAAATAAAGAGTATTTCACTTTGCATTGGTTTAATCATATTAAGTGTTATTTGGTAACTGGAAAGACATAATATATAGTTCAGTACAATAGTCTTAGACACCCTAGCGATATGCCCAAGACTTTTGCATAGTACTATAAACACACCAAACTGGTGACTTGTTCAGTTTATACAAAACACACCAATGAGATGACCTCCCAAAGCAATTCGGTGTCAAACACACACACATCCACAATCAGGAGTGACGTGCCTCTGATCCAAGCATCAGTATTCATTAAGTCACACGATATAAAGAATTTAAAATATAAAGTCTTCTGCTCAACTAGGACAGAACAGTACACTATGGTATAGGCTCTTCAGCCCATGAAGGTGTGCCAACCTTATAACCTACTACAAGATCAATCTAACACTTCCCTCCCACATAACCCTCAATTTTTCTATCATACATGTGTCTATAGAGTCAGCCACAGTTCTAAATCACAAAACAGGCCCTTCAGCCCATCTAGTCCATCCCAGACTGTTATTCTGCATATTCCCATTGACTGCACTTGCACCACAGCTTTCCCATCCATGTACTTATCCAAACTTCGAAACCGAGCCCACATCCAGCACTTCCGCTGGCCAATCTTGAGGCCCTCTGTTGGTCAGGGTCGACCATGAAAGCTGCATCCCAGCTGTCCACATGATACACAAGCTAGGTCTGTACGATATGGAGAGCAAGCTGTTGCCCATGTGGCAGGTCTCCCTGTCTGTGCAGCTGATGAATCCAGAGGAGCAGCAGAGATCGATACAGTTTGGTACCAGCAGTGTCACAGGAGTTGCCAGTCAGTGTTGAACGAAACATAGGACTGCCTCAGGAACCCAAGATCCAGATGTTCCCTCTTGCTTACTCCCGAAGCCTTCCCCATGAGTGGGTAGAGCCGCAAGGCAGCAGAGACTTAAGATCAGAGTTTTCCTTCTGAGTTGCCAAACATGACTGATAAACCCCAACTGCCTGAAGCGACTGGTTTTAAGGTGCCAGTCACTTGCCTTTGCCCCTTCTCCTGTCAGTAGAAACAATTCCAACCGGCTTAGTAGCTAAGCCACATGTCAAGGCCAGGAGCTGGACTTGGTTGTCGGAAGCTATTCGGGATGGAGGCCATTGGGAGCATTTAAGAGGTAGTGGGAGCTTATCCCCACACTACCACCCCCAGCTATGACAACCTGAAGGAACCAATCCAAGAGTCATCTTAAATGTCTGACGTATCTACCTCTAACACCATTAATGACAGTGGGTTCAAGGTACCCACTACTCTTTGTTAAAAAAAAATCAACTACCTTTGACATCTCCCTTAAACTTTGCTCCAATCATCTCTGGTATTAGCCATTTCCACCCTAGGAAAAGGCACTGGCTGTCCACTCTATCTACGCCTCTTCTAAACTCACACAGACTTCTATCAGGAAACCTCCCATCCTCTAGACTAGACGGATGACAATTTTTTTTTTGATTGATTGCAGTCTGGTAATAAGCTGCAATTTTACCGCCATGATGAAAATGCCTGGTCCCATGGTCAATTGCTCACTTAACAGGCACATGCATGTGTGACCACGATGCCCAGTGGCTCCAATCCAGGTCAGAGCACCAAACACAAAGCCGGAGGAACTCAGCTCAGCAGGCAACATCTATTAATGGACAGTCAGCATTTCTGGTCAAGTATGTTCTCTGGAAGGGAATCCAGAGGAGGTTCATGAGAATGATCCCAGGAATGAAGGGATAATATATGAGGAGTGTTTGACGGCACTGGGCCTGTACTTGCTGGAGTTTAGGAGCGGGGGGGGGGGGGGGGGGGTTCCCTTGGAACCTTTCGAATATTGAAAGGCCTAGATAGATGTGGGGAGGATGTTTCCTATAGTGGAGGAGTCTAGGACCAGAGGACACAGATAGAGTGGATGTGGAGAGGATGTTTCCTATAGTGGAGGAGTCTAGGACCAGAGGACACAGATAGAGTGGATGTGGAGAGGATGTTTCCTGTAGTGGGGGAGTCTAGGACCATAGGACACAGATAGAGTGGATGTGGAGAGGATGTTTCCTATAGTGGGAGGGTCTAGGACCATAGGACACAGAGTGGATGTGGAGAGGATGTTTCCTATAGTGGGAGGGTCTAGGACCATAGGACACAGAGTGGATGTGGAGAGGATGTTTCCTGTAGTGGGGCAGTCTAGGACCAGAGGGCATAGCCTCAGATTAGGATACTCCTTTAGAACAGACATGAGGAGGAATTTCTTTAGCCAAAGGGTTGTGAACCTGTGGAATTCATTGCCACAGATGGCTGTGGAGGCCAAGTACTTGGGTATATTTAAAGCAGAGGGTTATAGTTTCTTGAATAGTAAGAATGTGAAAGGTTATGGGGAGAATGATGTCAAAAAGGATGATGGATGGTGGGGCAGATGATGGGCTGAACAGCCTAACTCTGCTGCTACCCAGTCATTTCCCTCCACAGATGCCACTCAACCTGCCAAATTCCTCCAGCATCTTGTTTGTTACTTCAGATTGCAGTCTCTCACAACTCCCATTCAGTCCACAACCCAAGAGTAGGTGACCAGAGAAGAGGCTCTGGAAGAATGTCACACACGCTTTAGAGAAGGAAAATGTGCTTACCGGGAAATGTGTGACCCAGTGGACAACCTCCGACCCAGAGACCTCATCCCGTTCAATCACTTCCAGCTTAATTACCAGCTCATCCCATTTCTTCCTGTATTCAGTGTCCAGCTGCAAGGAGAGATAACGTGGCAGAGGAAGGCATCACTTCACCTTAATTAACCACGGGAGAGTTATGTGTGATGAGAAAACCAGATGGAGATGGGGTCCAGAGTTGACCCCTCTGTGAACTATGCTGCTAACAAGAGAGAGAGAGAGAGAGAGATGAAGGGGGGAGGCATCCTGCTGCAGATGTGAGAGAGAGAGACAAAGATTTAAAGTTTTGGCTCCATGGATGATTTAGTATTATGGCTCCATCGCTAATTGTTGAATTTAGCGCCAAGGATATTTGGCCTGTTTGTGTGGATCCCTGCTGACACAGCAAGAAGGTGTCAGGTGATGGACATGATGGATAGCTGGCACCCCAGCGGGGAGATAAAGCGACTCTGCCGAGACACCGGCAGTCACGCCACGGGACGCTGAAAGAGCATTGTGCACCCACAGGGAGGTGGGGGTTCGGGGGAATCGATCAGAGGCTCACAGAGTGTGAAGGCAGACCAGTGGGGGCTTGTGTGTGTGTCCACCCTCGCCTGGGTAATGGGCTCACCACTGAAGAACGGTCTGGCCGGGAACGGAGGGGTCACAGTCGGTGACCGCAACAACACAACAGGACAAGACGACAACGGAAAGTTTGCCTGCTGCAACTGCTCACCTCTCACTCGCGCTCTCTCCCCCCAACTACCACAGCAACTACCTCAACCCAAACTGAACTGAACTCTGCATCATCTTAAGACTATTCATTTACCCCTGGACTTGACAGAGCTTGGTTTTGATTCCCATTTCCACACTTCTGTATATATCATTGCTAACCTGTTTCATGTAGATTTGCATTTTATAGTACTGTATTACCTAGTTTACTAATAAACACTTTTAGTTACAGAACCACCAGGCTTCAACGTATCATTCCATTTCTGCTGGTTTGGTAACCCGGTCACTGGGTACTTGACAGGAGGAACATCATTGGGAATAGTTCTTGCCCCAGGACCACTGCCCGGGGCTTCAAAGGCAAGAACTAATCTTGGTGGAACAGTGAGATGCTGGTTTCTGCTCGTGTTGTTCCAGGACAGCAACCTCTCTCTCCCTTGACTGGGGAGAGTGGGGAGGAAAAAGAGCCTCTCTAATGAGTCAGTTGTGGGGGGTAGAGAGGGTTGGCACTTCTGCAGATGCAAGTTGGGGGGAGGATCGATGTTTCTGCTGCTCGTGTGCGTGCATGTGTGGGCAGGCGGGCTTTGGGGATCTGAAGTTCTATCATTCATTCTATGGGCTTTCTTGTTTCATGGCTGTCTGTGAAGAGCAAGAATTTCAGGCTGTATACTTTGTCTGAAAATAAACTGAAACATTTGTCAAGTAAGACTTAGTATACTAGATCCCTCACAGAGACCATGGTTGACAGTGAGAGCTAGAGCAAAGAATGCCTGATAGATGTCCAAGGTGAGGTTGCGGAGAATGAGCGAGGTGGTACCACAGCCTCTAGAAAGGCTGACTGCACCTTGAGGACAAGGTCACCAAGTCAACCTGCAGTACAGGAAGGGATCCCTGGACATGCAGGGGCACCCAGAGAAATCAATAGTCCACAGACTTCTGCAACCCACATGGCTGTGGGATAGACAACTACATTTCTGCATTCATTTAGTCCAGGGGTTCCCAACCTTTTTTATGCCATAGACCCCTACCATTAACCGAGGGTCTGTGGACCCCAGGTTGGGGAACCCCTGATATGATCAGAACATTGGGATCACCTCAATCCAGGGAGAAAGAGCTGGGACTTGGAGGAAAAGAAAATGCCCCATTTCCTTTGATCAGAGTCACAATAAATGACTTCATTTTTATTGTACATTCAAGTTCACTGCCATTCAACCACATAAACATACACTGCTAAAGGAAACAATATTCCTCTGAACCAAGGTGCGCAACACAGTGCAACTCACACAACATATAATGTAATATTCCCACAAATAAATTGACAAATAATCAAATATATTCCAGAAGATTGACAGTTAGCACAAGGTGCATTTACAACACAAGTTCAAAAGTAAGCACAGTAACGAACACTCCTCGTGTTTCCTAAGTGATGAGACCTGGGTGACAGCAGTGAGCTTAGCAGTCTCGTAGCCTGGGGGGAGAAGCTAGTTCCCACCCTGATAGTCTTTGTCCTAATACAACTGTACCTCTGGGGGGGTCAAAGAGATTGTACAAGGGAATGTATAGATTTAACTGAATAACATAATGCAACACTACACATTCCTTATTATCAACAGGATTACCTATACAATAACTTCTAAAAGATTTAGTTCCGCAGACATACCTGCACGTTGAAGAACTGTCGAGGGGTAACATCAGTGTATGTGCCAAAAACTGCAAGGGAAAAAAGTAAAATGAGTGAACGTTCTCATTAAGTCTCTCAAGAGAAGATTAAGATTAAGCAGAGTCCCCCATTACTATGGGTTACCCGCTTTACCAAGGCCTAGGATCAGAGCCTCGTAGAGAAATTAATGCCATTAAATCCAAGCTTAATTAGAACGAAACTGCTGGAGGAACTCAGCTGGTCAGACAACCTCAGTGGCAGGAAAGGCCACAGATGTTTCCAAGACTCGCTGAGTTCCTCCTGCAGTTTCGTTTTCGCACCCGATTCCATCTGCCTCTCGTGGACTCTGAATTGTGAAACTGCATTTGCCTTCTTGAGGTCACCGGGTGCCTGCTGGTTTATACGTTAATTGCTGAGGTCTAATTACTGGAATACTGTCTACGTGGCAAAAATGAATCTATTCATCACAGAGAACAGTGTGGCATCGCACAGCACAAATCTGGTCTTGCTCACCATAGACACAAAGTGGGAACTGTGTAGTTTTCTGGCCTAGGAAAGACAGCTGAACTCCGTTCGTCAACAAGGACCTACAGTCCCCTTGGCTCATAGCAGCTAGCCCAGTGTACAGTAGTACGCTGGCGTTGTGGTAAGTTCAGTCCGAGAGACAGGAGGCCTACAGGCCTTTCCTGGAACCGGAGGATTGTCCGTACGCGTGGGTGGGAGGGATGGAGCCAAGGATGAAAAGGGCTTGCTTTGCTGTGTTGTCTTGGTATTGTTCAGTTCTGTCTCGCTCTGCCAAGCATCACGAGCATGCTATGTTGGCATCGGAATGTGTGATGATACTTGTGAGCTGCCCCCAGCACATCCTTGTGTGTGTTGGTTGTTAGCATAAACAATGGGTTTCACTGCTTCAATGTACTGCCGTTGTTCATTTATTATGTGGTCAATCATGATCCTTCCATGGCCATGATTGCTCTTGGCAAATTTTTCTACAGAAGTGGTCTGCCACTGGCTTCTTCTAGACAGAGTCTTTAAAAAGGCAGGTGACTTCAGAGATTATCTGCCTGGCGTCAGTGGTCACATAACCAGGACTTGTGACCTGCACTGGCTGCTCATACGACCATCCACCACCTGCTCCCATGGCTTCACATAACCCTGATCAGGGGCTAAACCTTGCCCAAGGGTGACCTGTAGGCTAGCAGAGGGAAGGAACTCCTTACACCACCCCGCCAGCCAGCATGTACTACAAATAAATTAATCTGTATCGCGTGATCTGAAGACAAGTCTAACCTGGCAGATGGTTTATTTGATTTGTTGAGACTTTATAAGAAGTAGTGAGTGGCAAGAATATCGAATACAGATCAACAGAAAAATTCAGTTACATAAAACAACAGAGCAGTGTTGGATCTTGATGCTTTTACAATCCAAACATCAAGAATAAGGCATTAAAATTGTTGCTTAAAGCTGTTTTATCAAATGTTACAAGAGCAAAGGCAAAGAAAAAGGTCGAGAGAAGTCCCAATTAAAAAGTAGTCACGGTCTTCTCATAGCAGCCTCGAGACAACAGAAATTCCACTGATAACATTTAACCAGAACTAAGTACAGTGTCGCCTGCTAAAGAAAACCATGAAACCTCTCAAAAAAAATGCAGAAGTTGGAAAATTCACCAAGCTACGTGCATACAAGGGAACGCACAAAAATACAAGCCACAGGAAAAATAACAATTATACACCCTAATCCAACAGGAACAGGCCCTTCAGCTATGTTGTTGTGGTAAATCAGTTACACGAGTAATCAAGTGCCCAACTAATCCCTTCTGCACTCCAATGGCAATATCCTTCCACGCTCCGCATACTCATGAGAACATCTAAAATGCCCAAGCACATCTAGCTCCTCCACCACACTCCAGAAACTGTTTAAAAACCTGCCCCAGACACTTCCTTTGAACTTGCACCATCTCACCTTGCATGAATGCCCTCCAGAATGAGATGAAACCATAATATGGTGCAATTCGCCGTGCTGTTCAGAGAGAGCGTGGCAGGCTGGAGATTCGTCTCTACCAAAAGAGGTCCGAGGTGGTCCTTCCCTCTGCTAGCCTACAGGTCACCCTTGGGCAAGTGCAGCAGCTGCTCAGCTTCCCCCTACCCCACACACCCCGGATCAGGGTTGTGAAGCCATGGGAGCAGGTGGTGGATGGTCGCATGAGCAGCCGGTGCAGATCACAAGTCCTGGCGTGGATATTCATTGCTGCCCTAAATGCCAGCAACACAAGGGGCAGCAAGTAAAAGGTAACTACAGGGACTAACATTCTCCAGTGAATTCCTCTCACCTGGCTTGAAGCAACAACCACCTGGAGGAACTCAGTGGGCTGAGCAACATCTGTAAGATGAAGGAGGAATCAAAGTTTCGGATGGACCCGCCGAGTTCCTCTAGCAGCTTAGATGCTGCTCTAGATCCCACCATCTTCAATCTCTCATGTCCACATCCACCTGGGGCTCAGTAAGACTCCGTATCAATTGTCCAACTCTATGCTGACCAACACTGACCACTGTGCTTCTGGACCAAGGTCCAAGGTAAAAGGTAACCCATGGCCACAAGTATTGAGTACTGTGCAAATGTCTTAGGCACATTAAAAAAAAGACCTGTAAAGTGAAGACACTTTCAAAAGTAGTGAAAAGTTTCGAAGTATCAAAAAAAAAACAAATCAAATCAATGTTTGGTGTGACCACCCCTTTGCCTTTTAAAACTGCATCAGTCCTCTTAGGTGCAATGTCATGCAGATTCATATGGAAAAAAATCAGCTGGCAGGTTGTTCCAAGCACCTTGGCAAACTTGCCACAGTTCTTCTGCACTCTTTGGCTGTTTCACTTGCTTCTGTCTCTTCAGGTAATCCCAGACAGCCCCAATGATATTGAGATCAGGGTTCTGTGAAGGCCATACCATCTGAAACCACACAGAAAACCTTTGATGCCCAAGACTTTTGCACAGTACTTTAGAAACTACTGGACTCTAGACAAAGGCTTTGCTCAGTACCAGAACAGGCAACTGCCACACGTGGGCATTTCCTACCCAACTGCCCAAGGGAAGGGATCGGCCTTCCTTCAAGCAAGGACCCCTACGCTCCAAAGCTCTGCTCTCTTCTCACTGCTGCCATTGGGAAGCAGCCTAAGGTCGCACACCAGCAGGTTCACCCTACAGCCCCAGGCTCCTGATCCAGTGTGAACAACCTCAACTCTGAACTGATGCACAATCTATAGACTCACTTTCAAGGACTCTACAACTCATCAGTATTATTCAGTTTGTCAGGTCTTTGTGTAATTTTGCATTGATATTTTGCATTGATATTTTGCAATGAATTTTGCATTGATATTTTGCATTGATATTACGGCATAAATGTGTACAAGAAAATGAATCTCAGAGTAGTATGTAAAGACTTTGATAATAAGTTTACTTGGTCTTTGCTGAGGTTCAAAGGGAATATGCTGAATGTCCTTAATCCAATGCATTTTCTTGGTTATGGTGACCTCGTGGCTGGAACAGGACGAGTTTTTGGTGATATGTATACCTTACAGATTGAAGCGCGGCACCATCTCCATCCTAAGGAGTTTGTACGTTCTCCCATGACTGTGAGGGTTTCCTCCAGGTGCTCTAGTTTCCTCCCACAGTCCAAAGCCCTACCAGTTGGCAGGTTAATTGGTCATTATAAATTGTCCTGTGATCAGGCTAGGGTTAGATTGGGGAGGTTGCTGGGCGGCATGGCTCAAAGGACCAGAAGAGCCTGTTCCATGCTGTATCTCAATCAATAAAAAAAAACAATAATGTATAGAGCAACACAAAATGCTGGAGAAACTTCGCAGGTCTGGTAGCTTCAATGGAAGAGAATACATGGGTTGAGACCCTTCATCAGGACTTACGTGTCAAGGGTGATATACACGTACTCGGAAAATGAATTTACTTTGAACTTTTTGCAGGGCGGTCTTACCTCTGTACTGGTAGAGATGACTACCTGGGATGGGTCTGCGCCAGAGTCGGAAGCAGGACCTGTCCATCACCAGCTCCCACGCATCGTCCTGCTTGGGATGTTTGTCACACAACACGTGTTCTCTGCTCTGCTGCTTCTCGTCCAATGGGATGTCCAGGTTTTTGAAATCATTCAGACACCTGTACCAGGTAATAAAATCGCTCATCAGCAAGAGCAAAGGAGAAACAGAAAGACCCAAGCATTGAGAGTCCGATTTATCAAAACGTGCAGTGAAGTGCGTTGTTAATATTAACGACCAACACACCCGAGGATGTGCTGCAGGCAGCCCGCAAAAGCATCGCCACACATTCCAATGCCAACTTAGCACGTCCACAATGTTCAGCAGAACACAAGCAGCAGCAAGGACTAAACAAAACAAGCCTTATACATACACACACCACACACTTCCAACCCACAGCTGGGACTTCAGTTCTTAGCCCAGGACTCTCAGATATCGGGCCTCCAAACACCAGCCTGGCCCAGACTTGCAGACTCTGGGCCTATAACCTCTGAACACTTCAACCCAGGGGTTTCAACCTTCAGGCCCCAAACTCTAGACTTGCCAAATTTGGTTCTCGCCCTTCAGACTTGCTGAGCTCTGACTCCCTGACCTTCCCACATCACTCCCCAGTCATGCACTCATATGACATTGTACGTCCAACACCGTGGATCAGGTTCATAGCTTCATGGAGATCTACAGCACAATCAGGCCCTTTGGCCTAATTTGTCCATGCTAACCAAGATGCCTGTCTAAACTAATCCCATTTACCTGCATTAGGTCCATAATCCCTTGAAGCCTTTCCTATCTTCTAACTCTGAATTTTTTAAATCTTGTACCCACATGTACCACTAACTCTGGCAGCTCATTCCAAATATTCACATCCTGCATGGAAAAATGCCCATCGGGTCCATTTTACATCTTTACATCCCCCACCGCTTTAAACCTAAGCCCCCTAGTTTTCAAAGTTAGGGGAATCTATCTACAGCAAGGGCTCCCAACTCTTTCATGCCATGGACCAATACCATTTAGCAAAGGGTCCAGGAACCCCCGATCTGCAGAATCTATGTCCCACCATTCCATCATGGCTGATTTTCCCTCTCAACACTATTTCCCCGTATACTTTGATCCCTCTGCGATCCTCACGATCCTCTCGTCCATGTACCACTCCAGGAAATTCTTGGATAGGAACATGATACCTAAATGAAAAACAGCTGTACCTGCCTCAAACACTTCCTCCAGCATGGATAACAAACATGACTCATAGAAATACAACGTAGAAAGTGGGAGGTTATGAGACTATAAAACACAGGAGCAGAATTAGGCCATTTGGCTCATCCAGTCTGCTCCACCATTTGGTCTTGGCTGATGTATTTTCGCCCTCAACGCCATTTTCCAGCCTTCTCCCCATGATCTTTGACACTCTTACTAATCAAGAACCTATAAATATACTCAAGGATTTGGCCTCCATAGCAGTCTGTGGCGATGACCACCCTCTAGATAAGAAAATTCTTCATCTGTTCTAAAGGGACATCCTTCTTGTCTGAGGCTGTACCCTCTGGTCCTTGACTCTCCCACTATTGGAAACATCCTCACCATGTCTACTCTGTCTGGCCGTTCAATATTTGATAGGTATTGAATATCCAGATAACCCTTCAGATTCCTTTAATCTAAGAAAAAGAGCCCCCTGTCTATTCAGTCTATGCTTGTAACTCAAACCCTCTGATCCTAGTAGTATCCTTACAAATCCTTTCTGCCTGCTTCAAGACCTCCTACAAAAGGTAGTGGATTTGGCCCAGAACATCACAGATAAAACCCTCCCAACCATTGAGCACATCTGCATGAAGCACTGTCATATGATAGCAGCATCCATCAGAGATCCCTACCACCCAGTCCTTGCTCTCTTCTCACTGCTACCATGAGGCCTCAGGACTTGCACCAGATTTAAGAACAGCTACTTGAACAAAAGGGACAACTACACTCACTTGCCAGTCCATTCAGATGTTCCCACAACCAATGATCTTACTTAAAGGACTCTATCTCATGTTCTCATTATTTATTACTATTTATATTCGCACAGTATGTTGTCCTTTGCACTCTGGGTGATCTTTCATTGATCCCGTTATAGTTACTATTCTACAGACTTGCTGATCATGCCCGCAGGAAAATGAATCTCAAGGTTCATATATGTACTTTGATAATAAAATTTACTTTGAATTTTGAAGTCTTCACATGTAACCCTGCATATTTGGGGCTGGTGTCTAAATTAGGAGAGCTGTCCCAGGTACAAAGAACAACCTGACGTGGTTCAGCAAATACAACTATACACCAGTCTCAGATTCAGATCAGTTCACTGACAGTTCCAGTTCACTGGACTTTAGGAAGGCCCTTGACAAGGTTCCGCGCGGAAGGTTAGTTAGGAAGATTCAATCGTTAGTTATTAATATTGAAGTAGTAAAATGGATTCAACAGTGGTTAGATGGAGATGCCAGAGAGTAGAGGTGGATAACTGTTTGTCAGGTTGGAGGCTGGTGACTAGTGGTGTGCCTCAGGGATCTATATTGGGTCCAATGTTGTTTGTCATATACATTAATGATCTGGATGATGGGGTGGTAAGTATACAGATGATATTAAGGTAGGCGGCGTTGTGGATAATGAAGTAGGTTTTCAAAGCTTGCAGAGAGATTCAGGCCAATTAGAAGAGTGGGCTGAGCAATGGCAGATGGAGTTTGATGCTGATAAGTGTGAGGTGCTACATTTTGGTAGGAATAATGCAAATAGCACATACATGGTAATGGTAGGGCACTGAAGAATGCAGTAGAACAGAGTGATCTAGGAATAATGGTGCATAGCTCCCTGAAGGTGGGATCTCATGTGGATAGGGTGGTGAAGAAAGCTTTTGGTATGCTGGCCTTTATAAATCAGAGTATTGAGTATAGGAGTTGGGATGTAACGTTAAAATTGTACAAGGCATTGGTAAAGCCGAATTTGGAGTATTGTGTACAGTTCCGGTCACCGAATTATAGGAAAGATATCAACAAAATAGAGAATGTTACCTGGGTTTCAGCACCTAAGTTACAGGGAAAGGCTGAACAAGTTAGGTCTTTATTCTTTGGAGCGTAGGAGGTTGAGGGGGGACTTGATAGAGGTATTTAAAATAATGAGGGGGGATAGATCGAGTTGACGTGGATAGGCTTTTTCCATTGAGAGAAGGGGAGATTCAAATAAGAGGACATGATCTGAGAGCTAGGGGGCAAAAGTTTAAGGGTAGCACGAGGGGGAATTTCTTTACTCAGAGAGTGGTAGCTGTGTGGAACAAGCTTCCAGTAGAAGTGGTAGAGACAGGTTCAGTATTGTCATTTAACGTAAAATTGGATAGGTATATGGACAGGAAAGGAATGGAGGGTTATGAGCTGAGTGCAGGACACTGGGACTAGGTGAGTGTAAGCGTCGGCACGGACTAGAAGGGCCGAGATGGCCTGTTTGCATGCTGTAATGGTTATATATGGTTATATACAATAAGGTGCAATGCTAAGCTCTTGTTCATGTGAACCTTTCTACCACATGCAGGACATGATTTAGAATATCCTCCATCCTCCACTTCCCTGGGTCAAAATAGCTCCAGCAACATTGAAGCAGCCCAATTGACTACCACCAATACAGCACGGCTGCAGTGTGCATCATCTAGAAAATGGACAATTGCCAAGCCTACTCTGATAACACTCCCAAACTTTTGATCTCTACCACCAAAGCCAAAGTTTGAAGTTCAAAGTAAATCTACCATCATTTACGTCACCATATACAACCCTAAAATTCATTTTCTTGTAGGCATACTCAATAAATCCAATAACCATAATAGAATCAACGAAAGACTGCACTAACAGGGCAGACAACCAGTGTGCAAAAGACAACCAAATGCAAATACAAATGTAAAGACAAATAATAATAATAAACAATAAATATTGAGAAACATGAGATGAAGAGTCCTTGAAAGTGAGTCCATTGGTTGTGGGAACAGTTCAGTGATGGGGGCAAGTGAAGTTGAGGGGTAATGGCTGTTCATGAACATGGTGGTGAGAGTCCTAAGGCTCCTGTACCCGACAAGGAAAGCTGGAAATCTACCAGCTGCACTTCCTTCCCCAAGTTACACATTACTCAAGACCAGGAAATAACATTCTAAAATTGTGTTCTTAACTGATAGAACAATTGGCTTGTTCCTGTTTCACAAGTGGTTGATCTGCACCAACAGGAAGTCAACTCAGAACATTACAGCACGGTACAGGCCCTTCGGCCCACATTTTGTTGATCTTTTAGCCTACTCCAAGATGAAAGTAACCATTCCCTCCCAGAGTCTCCCATTTGTCAATCAATCGTACCTATCATAAGAGTCTCTTAAATGTCCCAATGTATCTGCCTTTACCACCACCCTGTATGGATGTTCCATGCAACCAACTGTGATATCCCCTTATATTTTTTTTTCCCTAATCATCTTTAAATCACACTGTATCGTATTAGCCATTGCCACACTGGAAAAAGGGTGCTGGCTGTCCACTCTATTTAAGCCTCTTATCATGTCTGAATGAGCAGACCAGCATAAAATATGTACAGTGACAAGGATGGAAAAGGTCTTCAAGCGGACAACCCAAGTGTGTCAGAGCAGTGCAGCCAGGAGACAGGACATGGCAACCATGGTGCTCACCCAGCCAGTCCGAATTTCTTGCTTTTAGCCCATACTCCTCCAGGATCCTCCCTTCTATGCAGCTGTCCAAGAGCTTCTTAAATGAAACTGTTATACCTGCCTCAAGCACTTCCTTCGGCATGATTGATGCAAATATGATGTGGAAAGTGGGAGGTTATGAGACCATTAAACACAGGGCCAGAATTCAGCCATTTGGCCCATCGAGTGTGATCTGCCAATCTTGGCTGATGTATTTTCCCTTTCAACACCATATTCCAGCTTTTTCCCCCCATAACTTTTGACACCCTTACTAATCAAGAATCCATCAACCTCCTCTTAAAATAGTTTGGCCACACAGCCGTCTATGGCAATGAATTCCACAGATTCACCACCCTCAGGCTCAGAGGCTCCCAAGCTTTTTTACGCCTTGGACAAATACCATCAAGCAAGGGGTCCATGAACGGCATGCTGGGAACCCTGCTTGCTAAAGAAATTCATAAGATCATCATGAAATAAGAGCAGGAGTAGGCCATCCGGCCCATCAAGCCTGCCCCGCCATTCAATAATATCATGGCTGATCGGTCTGTAAACTCAGCTCCATCTACCTGCCTTTTCCCCACAACTCTTAATTCCCCCATGTAAAAATCTATTTAACTATCTTAAATATATTTAGTAAAGATGCCTCAACTGCTTCCCTGGGCAGAGAATTCCACAGATTCACCACTCTCTGGGAAAAACAGTTTCTCCTCATCTCCATCTTAAATCTTCTCCCCTGAATCTTGAGGCAATGTCCACTAGTTCTAGTCTCACTTTCCAATGGAACCAACTTTCCTACTTCTATCTTATCTACCCCTTTCAAAATTTTCAAGATCCCCTCTCATTCTTCTGAATTCCAGAGAGTATAGTCCCAAGTAACTCAATCTCTCCTCATAGGTTAACCCCTTCATCTCTGGAATCATCCTGATGAACCTCCTCTGCACTGCCTCCGAAGCCAGTATATCCTTCCTCAAGTATGGAGACCAGAACTGCACACAGTACTCCAGGTAGAGTCTCACCAGTACCCTGTATAGTTGCAGCATGACATCCCTGCTCTTGAATTCAATCCCTCTAACAATGAAGGCCAACATTCCATTTGCTTTCTTAATAACCTGCTGTACCTGCAAGCCAGCTTTTTGTGAATCGTGCACAAGCACTCCCAAGTCACTCTGCACAACAGCAAGCTGAAATCTTTCACCATTTAAATAATAAGCTGCTCTTCCATTATTCCTTCCAAAGTGGATGATCTCACATTTATCAACATTGTATTCCATCTGCCAGACCTTGGCCCACCCACTTAGCCTATCTACATCCCTCTGCAGACTCTCCACATCCTCTGTACAATTTGCTTTTCCACTCAGTTTAGTGTCATCAGCAAATTTTGCTACGCTACACTCAGTCCCCTCTTCCAAATCATCAATGTAAATGGTAAACAGCTGCGGGCCCAGCACCGACCCCTGCAGCACCCCACTCACCACTGACTGCCAACCGGAGAAACACCCATTTACACCAACTCTCTGCCTTCTATTGGTTAACCAATCCACTATCCATGCCACTTCCTCTGGCTCCATGCATCTGTACCTTATTTATAAATCTCTTGTGCGGCAACTTATCGAACGCCTTCTGAAAATCCAAGTATATGATATCCACTGTTCCCCTCTATCTCATCTTCTCATCTCTGATCTAGAGAGACATCCTTCTGTTCTGTGGATGTCCCTCTGGCTCGAGCCTCTCCCACTATTGGAAACGACTTCATCTTGTCCACTCCTTCTAGGCCTCCACTTGTACTTGATTAAACTCAAAATTGCTGTGTGCACACATCTTCTAAATGCTGATGGATTGGAAAATTGATGAACAAGTGTCTCAAGAGTCCTTTTATAGATTCAAAGTATGTTTATTATCAAAGTATGTACAGAGAATACAACCCTGGGATTCATCTTCCCCACAGACAGCCACTAAACAAACATCAAGGAACTACCGTGAAACCTGTTCAAGAAAGCTTCTGGCAAAAAGCAAACACCACATAGAATATCAAACATCAAACCAGGAGTCCTGCAGCATTCAGTTCAGTTCAGTGCTGTGCTGTTAACCCACTGCAGCTTGCAGGGTGAAGCATTCTGCAGTGAAATGCCCCAGACTGCATCAATTGCCCCAAATAAACCACTCAAAAACAGCATAAAACAAAGAGCAACCATAATCCAGGAACAGGTACAGCTTGAACCCCAAAGACTCCCAAAATGAATCCAAAGCCTCTCCAACCAGTCCTTGCAACGTGGATCCCAAGACTCCTCCACTTTCCCCCAACAGCAGATAACAAGAGGGTGAGGAAAGCTAGTCAACACAGGCAGATGGCGTCCGCAGTAAAGACCAACACAGTCCAAGGATTGCATGGGGGCAGCCTGCATGCCTCACCATGCTTCCAGTGCCAACATGCAGTCACGGGGAGAACCCACAAACTCCTTACAGAACATGGAGGGAATTGAATACTCCCCACTGGCACTGTAACACATTATGCAAAGATGCCGCCATTGGCAACTAGGCAGGCAAATTGTATGCTAGCCTTTATCACCAGAGCAGGGGTTTCCAAACTTTCTTATGCCAACGAGCCTTACCATTATACTCCATATTTTATGACCAAGAAAGATCTACAACTATGCCTTAATGCTTCAGTGTCACCAAGAGGATATTACCACAATCATGAGGAAACGTTGGAGGTGGATTGGACATGTGATGAGAAGAGAAGACAACTCCATCATCAAGACAGCACTTCATTGGACCCGTGAAGGGCTGAAGAAATGCAGGAGACCAAAGACAACTTGCTGACATACACTCGAGGCAGAAATGAGGCCTCTAAACCACACCCAGGGACAATAGTGAAAATGACCAAAGACAGGCAGTGATGGAGGACCTTCAACACCAATGGCATTAACAGGAAGTAAGTAGGAGCCTTACCATTAACCAGGGGAGCCGTGGACCGCAGACTAGGAACCCCTCTGCCCTGGAGGATTTGAGTACCACGATTAGATAGGGCCACGGTGAGATCACACCTTGAGCTTCATGTACAAATTGTGCTTCTAACATGCTGTTCAGGGAATGTAGCAGAATTTTTCCAGACTGGTTCATGGAATGGCAAGCTTGTCACTTGGCAGGAACACTGAGCTGGAAAGTGACTTTTCTGGAGTGTAGAAGAACGAGTGGAAAGACAAAAGAAATAATGGGCTCAATGCAAGGAGGAGAGTCTCCTGATCAAGGAAACTAGAATTTGGCATACAAGGAAAAATAATTTTAATTTGAAGCAAAATACATTATTCACTGTATGTTTGGAAATTTCACTGTGCTTCTCACATCCAAGCGTACAGTCAAAAGCAACTTCTGCATTAAATTAAATCAGTTAAGACAGAGACAGCCAACACCCAAAACATACAAAGAAAAGGTCTTTTGTGTCAAATTAAATGAGCGAGCATTGTGCAGGGCAGCCCAGAACTATTGCCATGCTTCCAGCACCACAGTATGCCCACAACTCACTAGTCTTTGGAACATGGGAGGAAACTGGAGCACATTAAAGAAGGCCATGTAGTCACAGGGAGTACGTACGAATTCCTTACAGAAAGCAGTGGAAAATGAATCCTGAACTTACAAATAGCGCTGTAAAGCACTGAACTAACTGCTGCGTTACTATGCCAACCCACCCACTCCACAAATGGGAAACTGACTCTGGCTGTTTCTGCCTCTCTCCATTGTTATTGCAGCTTCACCGAAAGCAATCACAACTCATTCAGTCTCTCCTTATAACTTGAGCTCTCTAATCCGGGCAAGCTTGAGTAGCTCAACAGCTGTTGAATAGCTGTCTCTGTCTGATAAATTACGAAAATCTAAGTCCCTTACACACACTGACGAAGAGAACAAACTGCAAGACAAGAAAA